>NW_027637873.1:41167-55316 GCF_951216825.1 Electrona antarctica | reverse complement strand
GGACAGCATGTTGAAGAGAGGAGAGGCCCAGCGAACAGGAGAAGAGGAGGCCAAGGAGAGGGGAGGGGAGGGGAGGGGGACAATAGACGAGAGAGGAGACCAGACCAGACAAAGGCCCCAGCTGCGTTCGATTTGATCCAAATTCTGATAATAATATAATCAATAGGGCCCTATGCATCAGTGCACGAGCGCTCACAGTACATGTATGCTTGCATGAACTGTCCATGTACACGCACGCACGCACGCACGCACGCACGCACGCACGCACGCACGCACGCACGCACGCAGTGTGGATGTACACTTGAAATGGATGGAGAGCCATCGGAAAATCTGGTCATGCTCTGCTATAAATAGCTCTAGCTGTTCCCATTGGCATGACTAGAAGGTGAAGTGTTAGCATTGCTTGGAAACAGGTTAACGCTCATGTTTAGTTTGTTGGTTATTAGGCCTCAACTAGGGTTGGGATCTGGAACCCAATCCAGCGTTGAGGAACCGGAACCAGTTCGGTTCCGGTTCACATTCGGAAGTGTTTTCAGAACCAGTTTATCACACTATACTGTCAGAGCTGCTGCTGCTCCAAAATGAGGGTTAAGGAAGGTTTATGCATGTACTATACTAGAATTTCGCGGGCCTTCGGCCCGCTCATCCCAGAGTTGCGTTGGCCCGCGTTGCGATACAGAAGTCCACAGATACAGAAGTGCACAGTGACACGCGTTGTATGCAGCTGTATTGTGTTGCAGCGCGCGTGTAGTGTTGTTATCCATATATGCGCCTCGGTTCGTCCCGTTTGTTCCACGCCAGGTGTCGACGCAGTCGTTGGCGCAAATTTCTTATTATTTTAACTGTGTATGTAATTGCGGCTAGTAGCACATTTTTTTTTTAGGAGCACGATGAAAAGTTATGAAATAAGGTGTTTGAGGGCCCTCCTATATACAGCTTTAGTCCCCACACGTCTCAATATTTGCCATTGACAAAGAACAGAGAAATTAGGTCGAAATGCCGCTAAATATGACGTAAATTAAAATGTATTATATATATATGTTTTTTTAATTGAATGTAAATACTTTACTTATAAAAAAACCTGGCAACCCGCACCCCGCGGTCATTTTCCGCTAACCGGAGCGGTGCTCCCTAGCCTGCTGGAGGGGTTCACATCATCCCATGCAGCCTCGAGAGGAAAAAGAAGGCAAATAAATGCAGCCTTGAGGCTACCTCCCAATGTGGTGTTGTGGAGCTTGATCACCTCCTCGTCCTCCTTTTCTCCCCAAATTGTCAATGCCACATTTTTTTTTAGGAGCACGATGAAAAGTTATGAACTAATGTGTTTGAGGGCCCTCCTATATACAGCTTTAGTCCCCACACGTCTCAATATTTGCCATTGACAAAGAACAGAGAAATTAGGTCGAAAAGCCGCTAAATATGACGTAAATTAAAATGTATTATATATATATGTTTTTTTAATTGAATGTAAATACTTTACTTATAAAAAAACCTGGCAACCCGCACCCCGCGGTCATTTTCCGCTAACCGGAGCGGTGCTCCCTAGCCTGCTGGAGGGGTTCACATCATCCCATGCAGCCTCGAGAGGAAAAAGAAGGCAAATAAATGCAGCCTTGAGGCTACCTACCAATGTGGTGTTGTGGAGCTTGATCACCTCCTCGTCCTCCTTTTCTCCCCAAATTGGCAATGCCAATAAATGCAAAAGTTGCCTAGTGTGAATACTTCCACAGCCTAAGTAGTAAAGGAGAAACTATCAGTCTTCTCCGAAGTCGGTCAATGTTTGTCAACTCAGCACGTGTTGACAACGCATATTAGTAAACAGAAGCCGTATGTGTGTCACACCAAAAGTGGTGACCTATAGAATCCTGTACATAGAAGCATCACGCAATCGTCTCCCTCCCTGTGTGGGTCACGTGGTGGGCTCTGAGCAAATGGGAGAGAGAATGTAGTGTTGCCAGGTCCGCGTATTGTAAGCGAGTGGTAGTGTGTGTAAGTAGCGTGTTGAATGGCATTTTTTCTGTGCTTGTTTTCATAGACGTGGCAACAAATTAGGCGGGGGTGTCGGTGCCAGAAGCCGTATGTGTGTCACACCAAAAGTGGTGACCTATAGAATCCTGTACATAGAAGCATCACGCAATCGTCTCCCTCCCTGTGTGGGTCACGTGGTGGGCTCTGAGCAAATGGGAGAGAGAATGTGGTGTTGCCAGGTCCGCGTATTGTAAGCGAGTGGTAGTGTGTGTAAGTAGCGTGTTGAATGGCATTTTTTCTGTGCTTGTTTTCATAGACGTGGCAACAAATTAGGCGGGGGTGTCGGTGCTTGTGGCGTGTTTGTGTTTATTATTGATATTGATATTGTTTGCGAGTGTGGACGGGAGCCGGCTGTAGTGGCAGTGCGATGACAATTTTTACGCGGCTGGTGTCGAGTGTGGCCGTGCGGCGCGACATGAGGAGATAGGGAACCAACGACGCGGAGGGTAAGTGTGTGACGTGTTAGTGTGTTGTTGCAGTGTGTGTTGCAGCGTGTTGCAGCGTGTCAGTGACGTAGTAGCTGGTGCCTTTTGTTCCTGTGCGTGCTTTTGGGCACATGTTTTCAATTGTAATATAGGATAAACCCTTAATTTCCATTTTCCAGCCTGCAAAAAACAAACACAAAAACAAAACAGGTTGAAAACCCCTGGCCTAAATGATACAAACCACAGAGAGAAGGGATCGATTCTTACTCTTCTATTGACTGTATATAAGAGCACTGCTGCTTGCACTGAAGTGACATTATGCAATAATAATGGTTACGGTATGCTTATGTAATGGACCTGACAGGCAAATATGCCCCTCGTGAATAGAAAGAGCAGTATTTACGTGATCTTCACAAACGGTGTCATCCAGCAGAATGGAATGGTATTATAGGCTATGTTGGAAATGAAAAGAATGTTTTGTGCTACATTATTTCCTCGCTCTGACGCCAAACATAGTTTCAGTGTGCAATGCATTCGTTGAGTGAGTGGCATGCTGTATATGCAAACCAGCCTCTGTGTGCGTGTACGTGCGTGTGCGCGTGTGTGTGTGTGTGTGTGTGTGTGTGCGCACACACACGTGCGTGCGACCGTACAGTTTAAGGTATTGCTGGCTTGCTTTAATATTTGAGACCAAAATGTATATATGTGCATGCGTTCTGTGTGTATGCATGTGTTCTGTGTTCTGCTCATGAAAAAGTGAAGTTTGTGTGTATGCGTGCGTGAATGCGTGGGCGTGTGTGTGTGTGCGCGTGCATGTGTGTATGTACAGTATGTAGTATGTACAGCGCATGTATGCTCTGTATAACCAGAGTTGAGTGATAGAGTTTCCCCTATAAGCCAGTCTGGTCCTCGCATGCATTCCTCCCATTGGTGGAGCCCGGTGTATGTGGGCCTTTCTGCTAATCTGGGAAGAATGTGGGCTTCACAAAACACATGTGTTCCATTAAGTCTCGATCTGTGTAAATAATATAACATGCAACAGCTAACGTTACAGGTAACAATACCCCACAGCTGTGCTTCGAGGGCTTTGCTGTGCCCACGGTGCTGCTGCTGCTGCCTATAAAAAGTTCCAGGCCCCGAACATTGTGTTGTAACTAACAGTACTAATACATGTCTGTCTGCTCCGCTTGCTTCAGTGCAGTGCACTTATACAGAAAGCAATTTGTGTGTGGTAGTGATGTGGTTCTCCAAACGTTTTCACGTCAGGGACTTGAAATAAAAGTCTAGGTTTTGTAGTTGTGAATTTTGGTCTTCTTTTTAACACCCCCATCGCCCAGGACGAAGTTCTTTGTCCTTTCTATTGATAACGCCCGACGCCCAAGATGAAGTTTGATCCAAAAGACGAAGTTTATTGATATGAAAACGGATCGCATCGCTCCACAGCCTGGAAGCGCCTGTTGTGCAATCCTCGATGTTGCGCAACAGTGAGATTGAAAATGGTCCTCTGTTTAGCCGACGACAACGAAAATCTTAAAACGTTAATAACTTGCGATCTAAATCATCCTGTCTAATTATAAAAACATCCTGTGTTAGACGGCCCTCCGCTGTCCAGTCGCTAGTCGCGATTTATTCTTACCTCCCGTTGTTGTCGATCGCCTTTAGAGGGGTGTGGCTACATCTAGCTGCTACAGCCACATACGGAACAACATCCGGTCCATCGGTAAAAGTGGTCCGTGTTTATAAATCAACTGGGCGCTATAATGTAATGGATTAAATAACCCCAGGCAATTAAGGTGTAACCACCGCACAAAGGAGGTTTTCAAAAGGAAAAGTAAAGTACTTTGAAGTTGAATCAATCCATCCATCCATCCATCTTCAACTGCTTATCCGTAGTCGGGTCGCGGGGCAACAGCTCCACCAGAGAGCTCCAGACTTCTCCCTCTCCAGAGCAACATTAGTCAGACACCCTGAGGGCGAGAAGCGTGCACGCATCCGCTTGGGTGACGACAGACTGCTGGGCGAGCGCTGGCGCTTTGCCTTGGGGGATCAGATGAACCTATATGGAATGAATTATGTACTGGCCATATATGGAGCGTGTCTTGAGTGTACAGGTATTACAACCCAGTCTAGGAGAACCTTGGGTCGCAACATCAAAATGGACTCCCGCCTACCCAGTTCCCAATTCAGACAGGCCACACATTGTTAAAATCCTATGGCTGTAGGATTTATTGTAGATAGAAATGCATTACTCAGGGTGGGTAAACACAACTCCTAACAAAGGAAACCAAAATACAAAGTTGACAAAAAGAGAGGTCACCCACCCCTACATACCAAATACATCTAGATCACATCACAAAGCTAAAAACTGAACAAAGTGCTGGTGCTTAGAACTTGGCTAGAATGAAGACATCAGAAGTACTGACAACAGGCAGCTTTATAGGTGAGCCTGGTCAGAGGAACCAATCACCAGCAAGGTCCACCTGGTAGCTAGCCACTCACATTCATGCCCCAGTCTACTCACTCAATCACTACTCATCCCACATTCACCCCAGCTGATCCTCTATCAGTCACTCCTCACCCATTCACACAAACACTGAGGGGAAAAGACAGAGCAACACAGGAATATACACATTATGACCCACAGGGCCATAACAACAGGGTTTGATGAGGTCAGATCAAACAAGAGTTGCTGGCCGGCTCCATATATGCAGATCTAGGTGATGATCCAGTCTTCTCCATGTATGGTTATCCAGGGTTAGATGAGATCAGTGTCGTGATCTTCACACATGAAGATAGTCATATACTTTTATTCAAAAGATTCAGAAATCCAGATCTGCTGTCACAATGCCATAGTAATCAATTCCTATAGAGCGTCGCAGTCCCGCCCCCTTTCATGACGACGCCAGGCCCAGGAAATAATTCCCAATGCATTTTTCCCATAGACATATCAAAACGTATTTATTTAAAAACCTTATAAGCGCCGTACGAAGCCAACTCGAGTTGTGACAAATCATGACAACACATACAATATTTTGGACCAAACAAATAATTACAAAGAAGAAAAACAACAAAAAAAGTGTTGTAACCTGCCGTTTTCTTCTTCTGTCTAATTATTTGTTCGGCCCAAAAAAATGTGTTTGTTGTCATGATTTGTCATGAGTCTCACGACAAGAGTTGGCTTTGTACGAGGCTTAAAAGGTCTTTAAATAAATACTTTTTGAAATGTCTATGAGGAAAATGAACGGAGAATCATTTCCTGGGTCCTGGTAGGGGGCGGGACTGCGACGCTCTATAGAGTGTTTGTTCAGTATCAGGGGCCTCCCCATCTCTTCAGATCTATAGAGTGTTTGTTCAGTATCAGGGGCCTCCCCATCTCTTCAGCTCTATAGAGTGTTTGTTCAGTATCAGGGGCCTCCCCATCTCTTCAGCTCTATAGAGTGTTGGTTCAGTATCAGGGGCCTCCCCATCTCTTCAGCTCTATAGTGTTTGTTCAGTATCAGGGGCCTCCCCATCTCTTCAGCTCTATAGAGTGTTTGTTCAGTATCAGGGGCCTCCCCATCTCTTCAGCTCTATAGAGTGTTTGTTCAGTATCAGGGGCCTCCCCATCTCTTCAGCTCTATAGAGTGTTTGTTCAGTATCAGGGGCCTCCCCATCTCTTCAGCTCTATAGTGTTTGTTCAGTATCAGGGGCCTCCCCATCTCTTCAGCTCTATAGAGTGTTTGTTCAGTATCAGGGGCCTCCCCAGCTCTATAGAGTGTTTGTTCAGTATCAGGGGCCTCCCCATCTCTTCAGCTCTATAGAGTGTTTGTTCAGTATCAGGGGCCTCCCCATCTCTTCAGCTCTATAGTGTTTGTTCAGTATCAGGGCCTCCCCATCTCTTCAGCTCTATAGTGTTTGTTCAGTATCAGGGGCCTCCCCATCTCTTCAGCTCTATAGAGTGTTTGTTCAGTATCAGGGGCCTCCCCATCTCTTCAGCTCTATAGAGTGTTTGTTCAGTATCAGGGGCCTCCCCATCTCTTCAGCTCTATAGAGTGTTTGTTCAGTATCAGGGGCCTCCCCATCTCTTCAGCTCTATAGAGTGTTGGTTCAGTATCAGGGGCCTCCCCATCTCTTCAGCTCTATAGAGTGTTGGTTCAGTATCAGGGGCCTCCCCATCTCTTCAGCTCTATAGAGTGTTTGTTCAGTAGCAGGGGCCTCCCCATCTCTTCAGCTCTCTAGCGTGTTGGTTCAGTATCAGGGGCCTCCCCATCTCTTCAGC
This sequence comes from Electrona antarctica, assembly GCF_951216825.1. Taxonomy (NCBI): domain Eukaryota; kingdom Metazoa; phylum Chordata; class Actinopteri; order Myctophiformes; family Myctophidae; genus Electrona; species Electrona antarctica. The sequence goes on along the minus strand of NW_027637873.1, from coordinate 48,605 downwards.
TCTATAGAGTGTTTGTTCAGTATCAGGGGCCTCCCCATCTCTTCAGCTCTATAGTGTTTGTTCAGTATCAGGGCCTCCCCATCTCTTCAGCTCTATAGAGTGTTTGTTCAGTATCAGGGGCCTCCCCATCTCTTCAGCTCTATAGAGTGTGTGTTCAGTATCAGGGCCTCCCCATCTCTTCAGCTCTATAGAGTGTTTGTTCAGTATCAGGGGCCTCCCCATCTCTTCAGCTCTATAGAGTGTTTGTTCAGTAGCAGGGGCCTCCCCATCTCTTCAGCTCTATAGCGTGTTGGTTCAGTATCAGGGGCCTCCCCATCTCTTCAGCTCTCCAGTAAATGGACGATGCATTTTCAGGTCAGGATACCGAATTCTATGCAATCAGGAGAGAGAACTCCAACAGAGAGCATTAATCAATCCGCTTCAAATTTATAGTGTTCCAGTTCCAAATGTATTCTGCTCATTTCCCAGCTGTTTCATCACTTCCTATTCTTTCTCTTGATTGGATAAAATTGGTTTGCCAAGCTGAACATGATTAATTTATTCATTCACTTTTTCTATTCACTAAAGAGTTTGGAGAGATGGGGAGACCCTATAGCTCAGTTTGGAATCTCATGTCCACGCTTTAGCTCAGAGAAGAGGGAGAGATATCCCTGCATCGGTATAGGACGGGGGGTTGAGACTAGGGGTGGGACGATATGGGTTCCTCATGATACGGTATATATCGCGATATTAGGCCCTCGATAACGATAATATCACGATATTCGATATATTGCGATATTTGCGATATATCGATATATTGTATGAAATTTCATCAGCGATATATCACGATATCTGCAACTACAAAATACTTGGAACTGAAAAAATGCAGCATTTTGTATTCCCACAAAGCTGTTTGGAGACTTTGGACAAATCACCATCCAGTAATTCAGTACTTCTGGTTGCTGTGGAATCTGAGTGGGATTTGCTTTATTTTAGCTGTCATTTCCTCCTTTTCTAAACATGTTGTTCATCATTTTTTCTTTTTTTTCGATATTTTAATAATCAATATCGATTATTTATCGCGGGAGGACGTATCGATATATATCGCCATATCGATATTTCAGCACACCCCTAGTTGAGACGTCCAAAAACAGTGGCAAAAATCCCCTTTTGCAGTATCGTTTCCAAAAAGTAAAGATAAAGTTTGTTGTGTTTCTCTTTGTCCGTACCCTACCCCTACCTAACAAGTGTGCACCATTGTTATAGCCCTGACACTCTGTCTGAATTTTTGGCAGTTTCTGGGATGGGCGTTGCAGTCTTCGGCGATTGGTTCATACCAACCAATCAGAATAGTAGGAAAGCAGATGACGTTGTTTTCAATCATGTGGCTAACCCGGATGCTAACCAAACAAACACAGTCAACTAGCGCTACACGCATGTAAACAAAAGCGGTAAATTATGTCGGATGATTGATGTTTATAAAACCTGTCGTTTCTGTAAAGAAACTATTTATCATAGTTTTTTTACATGCTGAATACATTCCAAGCATTAGTTTTGCAAAAAAAAACCTTGTTGGGCTAAAAACGGCCATTGCCATCATCACAAATGTGATGATGTCAGCACAATTTTTTAGCCCAATTAATGTTTTTTTGCTAAACTAATGCTTGGAATGGAAAAATGAAAACCCCCTATTTTGACACGTCGATTGTTTTATTACTTTTAGAGCATACGCTGAAGTATTTGCAGCTTTCAACAACGAAAATCCGGCGAAAAATGTTCCGTCGGCTTGTTATGATCATCAGCACCAGCGGCCATGACAATGCGAAACGAAACCACAGTGCAGAGCAAGTTGTAGTCCAAACAAACCCCCCGTTCACTTGCATTGGGCTCAATTTCCCAGAAGCCCTAGCAGCCCAGATGATGACTTGATTTCCGGTTTTGTCATCATAACGTGACGGCCTCGTCATCAGGTCCCGGATAAATCCGCTGTTCTTTTTAATGATTTTAAAACGGCGAATTAAACGCATTAAACAAATGTCACGTTTACGCGCGGTGGAACACTGGATTAAACAATTAGCGGCCGTCAAACTGTTAATGGTATGGTCACATATTATACCAATTATGAACATTGCTCAACATCTGGCAGTTTCTACATGCTGGGGACCTATACTCAACATTTCTAATATAAAACCTTGGTGTACTAAACATGTCCGGGTTAGTGGACTACGATGGCAGGCTCTCAAATCTGTTCACACAGTTGTATAAAATACCAGTTGTACAAAAAAGGACTTATGTTGTTAATGATCAATAGTTATCGTTCAATAAGATGATATACTATGATTTTTTTTAAAAAGACTACTTTTGCGTGTGGTACTTAGAACTTAGATCCTTAGCTTAGATCCTACTTTTTATGCTTTGACTTATGTAACATTTTAGAATTTCTACTATTGCTACTAAGACCCAACATGGGTGTACTTTGTTCCACCACTGCCCACTTACTGCATGTGTGTGTATGTGCATGTGTGTGTGTGTGTGTGTGTGTATGTGTATGTGCCACCGCTGAGTCCACCACACTTGTTGTTTGTGGTCTATAGCGTCAGTATAGGCAAAGATCACATCATAATAGTGCGGTATCGGATTTGTTTACACGGTGTTCCACACGGAAATGTGCACACTGATATGCACTTACTTGCAGGAACACACAAGCAACGCACGCACGCACGCACGCACGCACGCACACACGCACGCACACTGCACGCACGCACGCACGCAGCACGCACGCACGCACGCACGCATGCACACACACACACACACACACCCACACACACCCACACACACCCACCCACACCCACACCCACACACACCACATACACACACACACACACACACCTGTCTGGTGGAAAAACCTTGCATGTCCAAAACCGAAAAATCAACTGCTTTCCAATGGATCCAATGTACCGGCAGCCTATATATTTATTTAGTCATAATCTGGTTTGATTAATATGAAGGGAACGTGAAGTTTCTGCCCGACAGCAGCGCTATCACATCCCCCCTACACCCTCCCCCCCCCTCAATCCCCCCTATTGTCATAGTTCTCCAACATCCTGACCACAATCATTGGCCTCTCTGTGTTTGCTCTTCACCCGGTCAGCCAATGGCATGTGGCCATTGGCTCGGTCCTAGCCATGCGACAGGGCAATGTTTGCTTTTCTGTCTGTCCGTCTTTCTGCCTGGGGAAGTCCCCCCCCCCCCCCAGAGTCCCCCACACAGGCATTGTTGCTTCTATAGCGTCCGGCCAGTGGTGGAAAAGGTACTCAATCGTTAAATACTATTATACTATTAATACGAGTAAAAGTCCAGGATTCAAAATTAACTTGTGTGTAAAAAGTATAAAGTTTTCAAATGTGTAACGTCTTTTAAAATAGCCGATCTACAAAGAAGAGCGTCTATTTTCAAATGACCGGAATGTAATTTATAGGGTGGATAATGTATGTTTTGTAATAATACATACAAAGTAACTAGTAGCCTAACTAGTAGTCGAGTTAAAAGTACAACATTTGCCTCCGAGATGTAGTGGAGTATAGAAAGTAAAAGTATTGGATATATGAAAAAAAGTACAAATACCTTCAAACTGTACTTAAGTAAATGTACTTTCCACCACTGCACACGAGCACGGTAACAGTTACAGGGGGACACATATAAGCAGCGCTCTGTGATGTGCTGCAGCTTCCTGTGTTGACAACGTGAGCCGGCGACGAACTGAGTTATATAGAGCCGCTGAGTTACGACGAGTTTACAGTCTTCTGCTTATGTTAGTCAGTTATCCGTATAGAAAAGCTGCCACTGTACTCTATTGTACCTGCTGCTGCTGCTGTTTTGGCTGCGAGTCGTATATAGGCGATACAGGGAGCTAAGAGGGAGAGAGAGTGTGAGGTTAAACTAGTCGACGTACTTCCAACCGGACCTCTCTGACTGTGGTGGAAGGTTCAAAAAAGGGGCTGTCAGCCCAGAGAGTGAATTAGGGGGTATAGGGCGTTGGAAAGAGTGAAAGGAGAGAGAGAGATCCAGAAAACAAAGGCAACGGCGGCTGTGGAACAAAGCGTAAAGTACAATGCTATAATAGTGAGCCCTTCTTGCATGCTGCTGTGTCTGTGTGAGCCAACAAGTTTAACTCTTAATCCTAAGGCAGTACGCCATTAATTAATAGCGTACTGCCAGGGTTTTATCGCGCGTAACACTTACTTTGAAGAGCCAAATATCCGTAATCGCATGTTACAGTGACAAACTGCTGTGTGTGGTGTCTTGACCGGTTGTCGTTCTCTCGGCCTCTGGTGGAAAAACCCGACCGCGAGTATCACAGCGCCTGCTACAGGCCGTTGAAAACGCTTGTCTGGGCCAGAGAAACGGCCCCCTCAATGTCGTTTCTGAGATACAGGGCTTTGAATGCAGGGCTTAGAATTGAAGTGGATGCGCTCACATTTTCAAAATGGCCGCGGCCACTGTCCCACTTTGTGTTGTTGCGTTAGCAAACAGTAGCTAACGATACGATCGGATCAAAACATGGATTAAAGAATACAAGCCCTGGAAAACGAGAGTCTTGTGTTTGGCGGGCTAGGGTACTAATTTAACCCTCCGTGTTCCTCGTTTCTGGCGGGCGAGGAGTTTTCCCTGCATGCTGCCGTGCGCGGGTGCTGCCAGTGCTCTCCTAATGAGTCTGTCAGGGCCAGTTAGCACAGCCCAGGCCCCTGCACTCTCCGTGTCCCCTCCAGGCCCCGCCGCCGCAGACATCTGTTATTAGCCTCACCGTAATGGCATGCCACGGGGCCAGATTAGAGCCTGGCACGCTGGAGGAGAAAATATCAAACATTCACTTAACGGTGGCTCTTTTGGCTACTTAAGGTGGGCGTCTGGGCGAGTTCCGCGAGACATTCATTTAGCGCCTGTACTGCCTCACAGCCTCCGCTAGCTGTATAACCAAACGCACACGAAGACAACTCCTCATCTAGCCACAGACTTATCGTACAGTAAGCAATCCCCCTCCCCCCACCCCCACCCCCACCCCCACACCCCTAGGATGGCTGGGGAAGAGCAACACTCATTTTGGTTCGCTTTAATGTCCAGAAAACAAGGCAGGCGCACTGACTTTTGCAACCAGATCTTAATTTAATGATGTTTTTAGGACACAAGAAACACTTACCTGGGGTTTTTTAATGTGTGTAATATGTGTTTTTTTAGATAGTTTAGTCATGACGCCATGTTCATGACCAAAACTTTGCCATGCAAATGACGGTCTCACTTCCTTCCTGGACTACAAAGTCACACCTCTCCCCTCTCCACAAGGAGGGGAAGAGCACTGAAGCATTCTGGGCATTGTAGGACAAACACACACATACTTCAGTATTTTTCTGGCCATATAGGGTGCAAATTTCAAATTGTGCTGCTGTTATCTACTACAAATACTATAGAGCACCGCAGTCTGACAAGTCGGGCCCAAATCCACGGGTGCATATTAAGGGTGCGTTCGGAAATGCGCACCGGGAGCGCACTCGCCTATTAGTTTGCATTGCACAGTGCGCTCAGTGCGCTATTTCCGAACGCGCCCTTAATTTGCTGCGTTTTGCCTTCACACTGCGCTGTCATCCGCAGCAATTGGAAACGCAGCAGTGACCTTTATCAATGTGTTCAATTCATAAACTACACAGTTACAGTATATGTGTTAAAATATATATATTATATATATACTTTGAGCAATAGTTAGGACTTTAGGGGACTGGACGTGCGCGTGCGTGTGCGTGTGCGTGTGCGTGTGTGTGTGTGTGCGCGTGTGTGCGTGTGTGTGCGCAATAACGGATGTCTACAACTTTACCAACTTGTTTTATAAAGTTAGCGGCTAGCCTACATAAAGCCTACATACATTAAATAATCCTGGTAGGTTAATAGGAGTATAGCCTACTGTCTACACAAACACACAGCACTTTTATCTGACTCCAGATCAGATCATAAATAAACCTGGTAGGTTAATAGGAGTAGCCATACTGTATACACAAACACATACCACTTTTATCTGACAACTCCATATAGCAGAGCTGCCCGTCAGGATTCCAGGTCGACCCCATTAGAAAATATATTCCAGAGACCAGTGATTCTCAACCGGTTTCATTTCAAGGACCCCCAGTTTGACATGCATATTAGTCTACAGACCCCCATTTAATGGCATTGACCCCAATTTATATTGTAAAATCAAAGTTAATTTAAGTCTGGGTGTTCCATTTGTACACTCTCAGAGTTACATTTGGTTCCTAACTACCATTTAGCTGGGGACCCCCTGGAACTCCCTCAGGTACCCCACTTTGGGAACCACTGCATTAGGATTCGATGAGCCTTCAACACCTGCCAAACGAAGCGCACTTTCCGACAATGCGCAGCAGGATTCGTTTTAATCGCAGTAAAGCATTCTGGTGTGAATATGACCTAAGTGTCCACGACAAAGAAAATATATGATGTGGAGACAAGAAAGACTATTATTATCATTATTATTGAAGGTGGTAACAGTCTATTTGCTCAGTACAATATTTCGGGGGCATATTTAGAATGTGTGCAGGGTTGAGTATACGTTGAATCTAGTTTGCATTAATACAATCTCTAATGGAGGATTTAGTTGACACAATTAAATAAAATGGAGATGGTATTCAGTGTGGGGCAGATGGCCTGTCACAGCCAGATTTGGGAGACCAGTAGCTTTGTTGTTACAAGGAAAGCGGTAAAATGAGACTTTAGTGGTTGTTTTAGATTTAGTCTGAGGGAGGGACACAGTATAACTCTATGGGGACACAAAAGTGACACAAACAGTAGGACCCGGAAGTAGCTCTGGAGGGGGCGCTTACGTCCCGGCTTAATTACTCAATAGCCCATAAGTCTTTGCGTTTTGTGTGTGCATAATTAACTTCCTCTTGCTGTGTTGCCAGATAAACAAGAGAAACAAGTGGCCAGGTCTATGAAAACACGTAAATACTCAATAGCCTCTGTGTGTTGTATGATAATAGGAGGGAGGGGTTAGGGTTATGATGTCACTAAAGTGGTGTATTTCGATTGGGCCTTTTTGACTCAAAGGCTTTCAAAGCTTTCAGGAAGAAACCAAAAAATACACAGGGAAGACATGTTTGAATATTATAACCATTGTATTAGAACAATGCTAACTCCATAGACGCATATACAAAAACAGAAACAAGTACAAACATCACTGCACTCCATCTCTTAACTCCTATAGACATTTGCGCACATTTACAGTACTATAGTCCCGCGCGTCCAGAGTGCCCGTTAGCTTTTTCCGGACAGAGCCGAGATGAGAAGAGGTGAACGTGGAATATAGTTCACGTCCGTATAAAGCGCCGACTCATCATTATATATGAAGCATATCGACAAGATGGCCACTGCAGACCGACTGTCCATTCATTGATCC
>NW_027637873.1:26167-36167 GCF_951216825.1 Electrona antarctica | reverse complement strand
GTCTAATGCCGTAGTCAAACTGGGGGCCTTTGAAATTAAAATGGTTGAAAATCACTGCTGAGAGACGGAGAGATGAGAGGTGCGTCCTTGGCTATCCCCTCTCTCTCTAGGTCGTCCTCAGACGAGCCCCCTCCATCGTCGCCTCCAGTCATTCCAGTTCTCCATACATCCGGCCAGCTCGTTGGTGCTTTGCGCTCCTGCATCCACATTATGTTAGTATGGGACGTCCTCGTGACCGGTGCCCATGTACTGTATGTCAGTTCCCCACAGCACCAGTTTGCTGCAGGCTGGGGAGCTCTTTGTGTCTTTGGCAGTGTCCTGCGAGTCTCATTCTCCTGGCTGCTATTTTGTCGCTCACCCTGAATATTCCGGCATACAGATTCTCGTTGGTATAACATGTGTCTAGAGCCTTCTGCAGAGTTGGCTTCAGTTGGCAGAGTAGAATCGGCGCTGTGGTTGTAGGGTCGTGTGGTGTATACAAAAGCAGCTGAGATGAATGTTTCTTCGCTGCATGGCAGGAAGAATCATGTTGTGAATCATTAGCTTCCCGAGTAGCGCGGACGGACAGTGCATGTGCCAACAACACACACACACACACACATGTGTGGCAGGCATGGCGTGCGTGCGCGCGTGCATGTGTCTGTCACTGTGGAAAGCTGGCTATTACAGTACAAACGGACGGAGATCCACAGGCTATTGATCGGTTGACCGAAGCTTTGTTCAGTGACTTCATCATATTTGCCCTATTCTTTATAGGGCTCCCCTTATTTTAACAAGAATGGGTGTGTAAACCCCTCCCCCCCACCGGTTTGGTGGGGGGGAGGGGTTTACACAGCCATTCTTGCACATTCACGACACAAACACATTCTGAGAGAATACGACGATTGACAAAGCTCACAAACAAACTTGTGAGCTATATAGTCCGGCAGCCGGGGTTGAAAGCTTGGGGAATTTGGTATATATAACTTTTTTTCTTTGGCTTAAAATATCGTGTATACATACATTCATGAATCCACTTGCTGACCGGCTGTCTGTATTGAGCAATTTTTTATAGGGGTTTATATGTGACCATACCATGCATTGACATCCTATAAAGGCAAAAAATGTCAAAATGTCACTTATGCTTTAGCACGTGACATGTGAAACTAGGGGGTTTTCATGATGCTGTTAAGTGAACTCGGTAGGATAGCGTGGAGGGGAACATGTTATTCCAACCAGTTCCTTTCCCCTCCATCAGGCGCCCTGGCTGGCCAGGGGGAGGCAATATAGAGACCAGGATTACTGCATGTTTTTTTGTGAGGGCACCTACCCTAGGGGGACATGGGGAGAACATGTGAGGGTACCTACCCTAGGGGGACATGGGGAGAACATGTGAGGGTACCTACCCTAGGGGGACATGGGGAGAACATGTGAGGGTACCTACCCTAGGGGGAAATGGGGAGAACATGTGAGGGTACCTACCCTAGGGGGACATGGGGAGAACATGTGAGGGTACCTACCCTAGGGGGACATGCGGGGAGAACATGTGAGTACCTACCCTAGGGGGACATGCGGGGAGAACATGTGAGGGTACCTTCCCTAGGGGGACATGGGGAGAACATGTGAGGGTACCTACCCTAGGGGGACATGCGGGGAGAACATGTGAGGGTACCTTCCCTAGGGGGACATGGGGAGAACATGTGAGGGTACCTACCCTAGGGGGACATGGGGAGAACATGTGAGGGTACCTACCCTAGGGGGACATGGGGAGAACATGTGAGGGTACCTACCCTAGGGGGACATGGGGAGAACATGTGAGGGTACCTACCCTAGGGGACACGGGGAGAACATGTGAGGGTACCTACCCTAGGGGGACATGGGGAGAACATGTGAGGGTACCTACCCTAGGGGGACATGCGGGGAGAACATGTGAGGGTACCTTCCCTAGGGGGACATGGGGAGAACATGTGAGGGTACCTACCCTAGGGGGACATGGGGAGAACATGTGAGGGTACCTACCCTAGGGGGACATGGGGAGAACATGTGAGGGTACCTACCCTAGGGGGACATGGGGAGAACATGTGAGGGTACCTACCCTAGGGGACACGGGGAGAACATGTGAGGGTACCTACCCTAGGGGGACATGGGGAGAACATGTGAGGGCACCTACGCTAGGGGGACATGGGGAGAACATGTGAGGGCACCTACCCTAGGGGGACATGGGGAGAACATGTGAGGGTACCTACCCTAGGGGGACATGGGGAGAACATGTGAGGGCACCTACGCTAGGGGGACATGGGGAGAACATGTGAGGGCACCTACCCTAGGGGGACATGGGGAGAACATGTGAGGGCACCTACGCTAGGGGGACATGGGGAGAACATGTGAGGGCACCTACCCTAGGGGGACATGGGGAGAACATGTGAGGGCACCTACGCTAGGGGGACATGGGGAGAACATGTGAGGGCACCTACGCTAGGGGGACATGGGGAGAACATGTGAGGGCACCTACCCTAGGGGGACATGGGGAGAACATGTGAGGGCACCTACCCTAGGGGTACATGGGGAGAACATGTGAGGGTACCTACCCTAGGGGGACATGGGGAGAACATGTGAGGGTACCTACCCTAGGGGGACATGGGGAGAACATGTGAGGGTACCTACCCTAGGGGGACATGGGGAGAACATGCAAACTCCACACTGAAAGGCCCTTTCGCCAAACCCACCAAAGGGTATACGGGCACTGATGACGTGGAGGAGAGAACCCACAGGATCTCACATAAGTTCATAACCACAGTAACCGCGCTGCTATAGACTAATAGGACAGCCAGACACACACAAAGTCACGTGTTGGCACCCCTCAAAAAACACTAGCATAGAGCCCTGAGGGACTCCGGGACTCAACAACGCATGCACGGGGTGTCAGTGGTTAAGTGGTCAACTCCCCCTATCACTCCCCCTGCCACCCAGCCAGCCAGGCTGTGTGTAGCCTCTGGCCAGGCTGTGTGTAGCCTCTGGCCAGTATGTGATGAATGGAGTGTCAACGTGCACCATACAGTACATGTGGGGAGGGCGTTACGTTATCAACATAGCAGGCAAAGAGTGGACTTTCAGGCTCGTTTTACCTACATTTACTGCGCTAATGCTGGCAAGGAGAGCTACTGTGTGTGTGTGTGTGTGTGTGTGTGGGGGGGGGGGGGTCGGTTGTTAGAAGATACTGAGGAGTCCTGACCTCGTGGCATTTCAGCAAAGTTCAGTTTAATTGGAATTCGATTCAGATTTGGAGATTCTTTTTTTTCTTCTTGTTGCGATGCTATCCAACCCGCCGTGGTTTCTTTCTGCCAGAGCCGTGTCAGTTGCTAAATGTGCGTGGAGTTATTTTGTAGCAATTATTTCCCAGACAGCCTTTTCTCTCGGAAGCCCCAGTTGATGTTTCCTCACAATTAAAAGTTTACTTTTTCAAGTTTATCTTTCTTTTTGTGTGTGTGTGTGAGTGTGAGAGGGATTTGCAAGTGTTTTTACTCGAAGGAGTGCGTACTTAAATTCTCTCTCTCTCTCTCTCTCTCTCTCTCTCTCTCTCTCTCTCTCTCTCTCTCTCTCTCTCTCTCTGTGCATGCAGAGCAGATACGTTGCAACAGATCGAGGAGTGAGGCTTTACAGTTCCCTGCCGATGCGCCCGAACCCTGACAGCAAGAGACTGCCCTCTGCTGGGGTAAGTCCCCCCCCTCCCCCCCCTCCCCCCCAGACACACACACACACACACACACACACACACACACACACACACACACACACACACACACACACACACACACACACACACACACACACACACACTACTCCTTAACACGCTAAACGTCATCAATGCCTACCCGGGAGTACTCTGGGGAGTGCATGGTGGAGACACACACACACACACACACACACACACACACACACACAAAAAAGACTGCAGATCTACCATCTCAAAACGCTGCGCATCGCGCCTTTTTTGAGCTTGTAGATCTGAAATATTTGGCGACAAGATTTGGTGTGGACAGAGAAACGCGCCTGGAGTATGGTTGGGAATGGTGGTTCCGTGTGACTCAAATGCAATGTCGAAAACCACTGTTTGAAAGTGGTTAAATATTGTGTGCGTATAGTACACGGTGCGTGCATGAGTGTGTGTGCGCCGCATGCGTTGTTGTGTCCTTGGCCATCCATCCTAACAGGTGTGTGTGTGTGCGTTGGTTGTCACCGGTGCACGTAAGTAATGACAAGAGGCCAGAGAGAGAGAGAGAGAGAGAGGCGGCTGCTGCTGCTACATCCACTCGAGACTTGTTTAGCATGCAAAGTGGGAGAGAGAGAGAGAACGCGCTTGACACATATATTTGCCATTGTGAGAGGAATATCAAAAGATGACCTTCCCCTTTTTTCTGTGTACCGCGTTCCAGTGCAAAGGAACTGAAGTACGACAACATTGTATATTTAGTCTTAGTTTTAGTCATCATAGCTTAGTTTTCACTTAGTTTCCATTTAGTTTTCGTCAGTGAAAAAATGTAGTCGAAGAACATTTTTTGTCGACAGTTTTAGTCGACAAAATCAACACTGGTCAAAACCATGGGGAGCGACTCTAGATTTAGAGTTACGAGCCATTCTAATGGAGCTGTGAACCAGGAAGTGAACGGCAGTGCGCGCACACACAAGGACTACGCTGCAGATGGATAGGCCAACCAAAACATTGAAATAAATAGCCTCGCAGGCGTAAATGGTGCATTTATATAGCGCCTTTATCCAAGGTGCTTTACATAGATTGTGCATTACATTCATCCATTCACACACACATTCATACACCGACGGCAGAGGAAACCATTCAAGGCACCAACCTGCACATCAGGAGCAATTAGGGGTTCAGTGTCTTGCTCAAGGACACTTCGACGCTAACTCTGGGGGAGCCCGGGTTCGAGCTGGCAACCTTGCGGTTGCCATCCAGCCACTCTACCCCTGAGCCACCGCCGCCCCCCACGTTGTGAGCTTGTAGAGCGGCTATTTTCGCTACATTTGCGTGACACTCTTGTAGGCTATACTACTATGATGAAGTAGGGCATCCATTTCTGAAAAAACATAAAAAAGAGGTTTCTGCCAGACAGCAACGTATTGTAAATGTAGGAGTGTGTCGGGGGGGGGGGGGGGGGAACAGCGACAAGGCTGCGAGGATGCGTTGGAACAAAATTATGATAAAAGTTCCATTTCCAAAGTACAATGATGCGGTATACTTTGTGACTTTGACAAAGTGCTGGTACAAGTGCTGTGTGTGTGTGCCACTATAGTCTATACTTTTGTTTGTGAACCCTTTATTTCCCTTTTTGAAAAGAAAAAGAGAAAAATCTTTTTTTTTTGTATTGTGGAAATCATAATTAGAAATCTGCCTCGGCTTTGGCTTTCATGCATTCACGAAACTAAGAGACAGAGAAAATGAAAGAACAATAGAGCGAAAAAGAGGGAATTTAATTTCACATGTCTCCCTCCTTTTTCTATTTTTTTTATGTTTCACTCCATGCAAGTGCTTTTTGAATTATATCTCTTCACTGCTCCAGGCGTGTGTGTGTGTGTGTGTGTGTGTGTGTGTGTGTGTGTGTGTGTGTGTGTGTGTGTGTGTGTGTGTGTGTGTGTGTGTGTGTGTGTGTGTGTGTGTGTGTGTGTGTGTGTGTGTGTGTGTGTGTGTGTGTGTGTGTGTGTGTGTGTGTGTGTGTGTGTGTGTGTGTGAGAGCGAGCTTTATAATATTGTTGGTGGTGGGCACCTTTTTTAATTACAATAGAGATTGTATTGATGTCTCAGGCCACATGTCCTAAATCATTTATCAAGAGAGAGAGAGAGAGAGAGAGAGAGAGAGAGAGAGAGTGCTAACAAAGCATTTCTAACAGGCCGCGTCCCCTCGCGGGGGCCCGGCAGCGTCATACGTTATCTAAAGTGAATATTGTAAATGCACATAACGTACGTGCTACTGCGGGCGTGGATGGAGGGCCCCCCAATACTTACAAATCACAGGAACGAGTTCCTTGTCAGGGCAACGTGTGAGGTAGTAAAGATATATGTCCACACTCTTGTCTCATATCCTCTATGGCGGGAATTATTAAAGGCGGCGGCGGAGACCCAATCTGCGAGCTGCGGGAAGAAGATGTTTACGCAATGAAGACGGATTGGGTTGAAGACGAAGGGAAAGCGAGGCAGGGACACGAGACCATGTGTTGTGTCACGTCATGTCTGCTCTCAGTGGTGGACAACACGTACTCAAATGTTTTACTTATAAGTAAAAGTATCAATTCCTTCCACGCGCTATACGTCAGGCCGGGGAAACCCCCCCCCCCCCCCCTGTCAGGTGAAAATAAGCAGCTTGGACTCCTCATGCAAAGAAGGAAGCATGAGGTCAGTCCGCTGCCCCCCCCAGGTTGGCAGAGGAAGTGTAGCGCCCCGGGATTACATTAGATAATTGACACTGGGTGAAAAAGATGGGGTTGCAAAATCGTGGGATAAAAATTATATATAAAAAGAAAAGGTAAAAGTACCATAGAAGTCCCGTATTCAAAAGTATCGGCATCAAAATGTACTTAAAGTACTAAAAGTAAAAGTACTCATATTGCAGAATGTCCCATTTCTCATACAAGTTCAAAAAAAGCACAATGCATCGCATCGCGACGCATTGTACGCTTGTAGATCTGCTATTTTCAAATGGCCATTTTTCTCTCTCTCGATGTAATAGGGGTGTGCATCGTTGGCACTGCCCACACAATTTAATTTGATTAGGATTCACCAGGTAATGATTCGATTCAATTCTTCTCCCTTCTGGCTCCAAAACTATAGAATGCACTTCCCACTGCACTCAGAAGTTCTACTGTAGAATACACTCCCAATCTTCCACCGTAGTCTGAAAACCCACGTCTTCAGACTCCATCTTAGCCTGTAGCACTTGCCACTATAGCCTCGACGACCTTACAGCCGTATGCAAAGGCTCAAATTATGTAACTTAGATAGCATTTTATGTAGACATGGCACTAGTATATGCATAGTTTCATTATATAGATATTCCACTGTAAGGTTCTTAGCTTACGTATGATTCATGGTGACTATTTTTGTGATGTATTACCTTTCTGGATTATAGAGCATCTGATGAATGCCTAAATTGTAATTATCCCTTCACTAAGTCCCTCCCCAACCCATCCTTGTCCAATAGGCACGTTAGCAGAGAAGAAAGCTTGACCTGCATAGCAACCGTTGCTAAACTATTTGGATTGGCATTGGACAATCGCTTTTTGGGGTGGGATTTAGTGAAGGGCTAATAAGCCTATCTCACAGAATTTCCCCGCCCCCCTAAATACGCCCCCTTTCGGGGTTAGTGGTGATAGCGTGACGTCACTCCATAGACGCTTCATGTTAACAGGGGTAATTTAAGAAGTCTACAACTTTTGTTTTCTCAAGGTAAGGTTTGTTCTATCTGTTCGACCTGATTTACCATCTTGTTTGCTTCATAATAATATTGGTCTGTCACATTTTTACATTAGAAAATGTACTTAGATTCTCCAGAGAAAAAAACGTGTAAATGCTCATGTTAAAGACACCACTATTTACCGGAAGTGGGCGTGGAAAGCGGGCTGTGAGATAGGCCTATTGTAAATTGTACGATGCATTGCAATGCGTCAAACCTTTCTATGTTACTGCACAACACGACACATTTACCATCAGTCAAGTCAAGCAGTCAGATGTGCTGAACAACATGTTTTTATTTAGAATTATTTAATATCTCTGCTGTCGGGATCGAAGAAACCACTTAACTCCAAAATGTTCATTTTTCAAGAAATGAAAACTATAATCTTTTCAGGAAATTAAGAAAATCTTATTTTTAAAACAAAAAACAAAGCAATACTTTTCTGTGCAAAATCAGCCATTACGACGGCATCAATTCCCGCCAAAATACATTTTAGTCGACTATATATCAGTATAACCTCTCCACCACAATTTGTGTCTCTCTCAACTGTCACTATACTGTCGCCGGCTACCAAAAGTGGTCCTTATTGGCCTGAAAGACGTTGAAAGAATCAGCTTTATTGTCACAGAACAATAAAGCTGGTTCTTTCGACGTCTCTCAGGAAGGTCTTTGAAGACCTTTGACCTCACTGGTTGAAGCGGTTTGAGTCGTTTGGGTTTACAGACTTCTCCTTTTCCGGGGTGGGTGTCATCATTCGTTACCTGCGGTGTGGAACTCCAGTTGGTTATACCAACAACAGCAGCACAGACACGCACGCACGCACGCACGCACGCACGCACGCACGCACGCACGCACGCACGCACGCACGCACGCACGCACGCACGCACGCACGCACGCACGCACGCACGCACGCACACAAAGCACGCACACAAAGCACACAAAGCACGCACACAAAGCAACAGTGAGCATACATGGAGGAAGCCAGACACTTTTCCATTGCCGTTATCAGCAGTGGTGTAAAGTAAATACTGTAAGTAGTACTTAATTACTCTACTTAAGTACAGTTTTGAGGCATTTGTACTTTACTTTCCAATTTTACTTCTACTCCACTAACATCTCAGAGGCAAATATTGTACTTTTACTCCACTACATTGATTTGAAAAGCTTATAGTAGCAACTTACTTTGATTATTACAACATGCATTAAACACTTCAGCCTATACATTTCCAAGCTCACAATGCGTTGCGCACCGCGACGCGTTGTGAGCTTGTAGATCTGCTATTTTCAGCATGCAAGTGTAAAATGACTTATACTGGATGTCTTGTAGTCCCTTCCTAACATTTTAGTCTACAGTAGTTATTAGCTGTTGACGAAATTGTCAATACATTTAGTCTTAGTTTTAGTCATCATAGCTTGGTTTTCATTTAGTTTCCATTTTGTTTTCGTCAGTGAAAAAAGGCAGTCGACGAACATTTTTCGTCTTAGTTTTAGTCGACAAAAACAACACTGTTTCCACCACTGGGTGAGAGAGAGAGTGAGTCCATGGCAAGGTGCATGGTACGTGTCAGTCAGCATAACAAAGTCAAAAGTGCTAAAAATCGTTAAAAATTAAAAATATACTGTACAAGCTCGCAACTTGGGAGCTTGTAGATCAGCTGTGTTCTGTAAGCAATGAATAGGGCATAAGTGGTTAGTAAGGCATGTTTGGTACGAATATTCCAAATCTGCAAAGTGACACAAGCTGTCAAATAATTGTAAATGAGTAATTTAACCTCAACATGGTATTACAAGTACAGTAATTGAGTAAATGTACTTATAGTTACTGGTTCACCGCCACCTCTACACCCCACCCCCCTCCTCCCCTCCTCCCTGCTTTTGTTTTACCAGATCACTATCTCTTCTCTACCTCACTCCCCCCCCTCTCTCTGTCTCCCCCCCCCTCTCTCTCTCTCTCTCTCTTTCTCAGCAGCACCCCCACTTCAGTTACGAGCGGTTCTGTACTTCCGTTTGCCCCCCCCCCCCCCCCCCCCCCCCCCGAACAGACGTGCATCTTGAATTCTTAACTTCAGTCAAGCCCCTGCCTCTTCACCTCTGTGTTTCCTGTCAAGGTGCGCTCATGCCCCCCCTCCCCCCTCTCCCTCCTGCAAAGCACGCACGCACGCACGCAGTGCCCTTGTAACCTTTTTTCTTCTCTCAAAGTCGAGTATGGTTCTAAATGCCCATACAGTCTACCCCTTTTTTAACCGCTCAGTGCAGAGGTCACGAGCCCTGTTTTCTGGTGAGACCTGTTTTCTGGTGAGACACTGGAAAAAAAGAGTGTACAAATGGAGCCACTATACATTGTCAGAGTTTTAGAGGATGCAAACTCCATTTCTATACCGTCGCACGTACATTCTCAGAGTTAAAATGAACACAGACGATTTTACCAGCTTTACCAGATTTCGGGTCTCAAAGATCAAAGACAATCTTATCGAACTGGAGGATCCTTGAAAAAAAAAAGAAAAAAAAAGGTTGAAAATCACTGATCTATTTCTGGTGTGTCTCGTTGGTAGCTTTCT
>NW_027637873.1:17500-25967 GCF_951216825.1 Electrona antarctica | reverse complement strand
CCCCTTCTCTCTCTCTCTCTCTCTCCCTCGTTCACTCTCAATCAGCTGAAAAATCTCCGCTGGGCTCCTCGTCCCCGCTGAACAATTACACGTTCTGCCAGAGAGAGAGAGACCCAAATGGAGATGTTTGTAGAAAACAACATGTGTATAATTAAGGTTTAATGAGCCCTTGTCAGGGTGGAATGTGCAATTAGATTGGTAATAGAAAAGTCTGCCTGAGCACTGGTGGCAGGCAGAGAGAGAGAGAGAGAGAGAGGCTGCATTGCATGCATGGATGTGGAGTCAGCACAGCCGATGAATGGGCGGCGAATTATTTTGAGCCCTATTGACAGAGAGGGAGAGTGTGCTGCAAGGTCTGTAAGGTACATTTACATTTAAATACAGGACCCAGAGAGAGAGAGAGAGAGAGAGAGAGAGGGAGAGAGCCCACCACCACCACATCCATGCAGGTTTCTATACCGGGGGAAGTGGGGGATGTGAGGATGTATTCCTGGGAATTTACTGTACAGCCTGTACAGTGAAAATCCAGAGTAGAAAAAAAAGGCACTTGTGGTTCCTGGGGGGGCAGACTTTGGTCCAACAGTGGTTCCTGGGGGCACAGACGTTGGTCCAACAGTGGTTCCTGGGGGGGCAGACGTTGGTCCAACAGTGGTTCCTGGGGGGGGCAGACGTTGGTCCAACAGTGGTTCCTGGGGGGGGGGGGGGGGGGGCAGACGTTGGTCCAACAGTGGTTCCTGGGGGGGCAGACGTTGGTCCAACAGTGGTTCCTGGGGGGGCAGACTTTGGTCCAACAGTGGTTCCTGGGGGCACAGACGTTGGTTCAACAGTGGTTCCTGGGGGGGCAGACGTTGGTCCAACAGTGGTTCCTGGGGGGGCAGACGTTGGTCCAACAGTGGTTCCTGGGGGCACAGACGTTGGTCCAACAGTGGTTCCTGGGGGCACAGACGTTGGTCCAACAGTGGTTCCTGGGGGCACAGACGTTGGTTCAACAGTGGTTCCTGGGGGCGCAGACGCTGGTCCAACAGTGGTTCCTGGGGGCGCAGACGTTGGTCCAACAGTGGTTCCTGGGGGGGCAGACGTTGGTCCAACAGTGGTTCCTGGGGGGGCAGACGTTGGCCCAACAGTGGTTCCTGGGGGGGGCAGACGTTGGTCCAACAGTGGTTCCTGGGGGGGCAGACGTTGGTCCAACAGTGGTTCCTGGGGGTGCAGACGTTGGTCCAACAGTGGTTCCTGGGGGGGCAGACGTTGGTCCAACAGTGGTTCCTGGGGGGGCAGACGTTGGTCCAACAGTGGTTCCTGGGGGGGCAGACGTTGGTCCAACAGTGGTTCCTGGGGGGGCAGACGTTGGTCCAACAGTGGTTCCTGGGGGGGGCAGACGTTGGTCCAACAGTGGTTCCTGGGGAGGCAGAGGTTGGTCCAACAGTGGTTCCTGGGGGGGGCAGACGTTGGTCCAACAGTGGTTCCTGGGGGGGCAGACGTTGGTCCAACAGTGGTTCCTGGGGGGGCAGACGTTGGTCCAACAGTGGTTCCTGGGGGGGCAGACGTTGGTCCAACAGTGGTTCCTGGGGGGGCAGACTTTGGTCCAACAGTGGTTCCTGGGGCGCAGACGTTGGTCCAACAGTGGTTCCTGGGGGCGCAGACGTTGGTCCAACAGTGGTTCCTGGGGGCGCAGACGTTGGTCCAACAGTGGTTCCTGGGGGGGCAGACGTTGGTCCAACAGTGGTTCCTGGGGGGGCAGACGTTGGTCCAACAGTGGTTCCTGGGGGGGCAGACGTTGGTCCAACAGTGGTTCCTGGGGGCGCAGACGCTGGTCCAACAGTGGTTCCTGGGGGCGCAGACGTTGGTCCAACAGTGGTTCCTGGGGGCGCAGACGTTGGTTCAACAGTGGTTCCTGGGGGGGCAGACGTTGGTCCAACAGTGGTTCCTGGGGGGGGCAGACGTTGGTCCAACAGTGGTTCCTGGGGGGGCAGACGTTGGTCCAACAGTGGTTCCTGGGGGGTGGGGGGGGGCAGACGTTGGTCCAACAGTGGTTCCTGGGGGGGGAAGACGTTGGTCCAACAGTGGTTCCTGGGGGGGCAGACGTTGGTCCAACAGTGGTTCCTGGGGGGGCAGACGGTGGTCCAACAGTGGTTCCTGGGGCGCAGACGTTGGTCCAACAGTGGTTCCTGGGGGGGCAGACGTTGGTCCAACAGTGGTTCCTGGGGGGGCAGACGTTGGTCCAACAGTGGTTCCTGGGGGGGCATACGTTGGTCCAACAGTGGTTCCTGGGGGGCAGACTTTGGTCCAACAGTGGTTCCTGGGGGGGGTCAGACGTTGGTCCAACAGTGGTTCCTGGGGGGGCAGACGTTGGTCCAACAGTGGTTCCTGGGGGGCAGACGTTGGTCCAACAGTGGTTCCTGGGGGGGGCAGACGTTGGTCCAACAGTGGTTCCTGGGGGGGGCAGACGTTGGTCCAACAGTGGTTCCTGGGGGGCAGATGTTGGTCCAACAGTGGTTCCTGGGGGGGCAGACGTTGGTCCAACAGTGGTTCCTGGGGGGGGGCAGACGTTGGTCCAACAGTGGTTCCTGGGGGGGGGGGCAGACGTTGGTCCAACAGTGGTTCCTGGGGGGGGGGGGGCAGACGTTGGTCCAACAGTGGTTCCTGGGGTGGCAGACGTTGGTCCAACAGTGGTTCCTGGGGGGGCAGACTCTGGTCCAACAGTGGTTCCTGGGGGCAGACGTTGGTCCAACAGTGGTTCCTGGGGGGGCAGACGTTGGTCCAACAGTGGTTCCTGGGGGGGCAGACGTTGGTCCAACAGTGGTTCCTGGGGGGGCAGACGTTGGTCCGACAGTGGTTCCTGGGGGGCAGACGTTGGTCCGACAGTGGTTCCTGGGGGGCAGACGTTGGTCCGACAGTGGTTCCAGGGGGGCAGACGTTGATCCGACAGTGGTTCCTGGGGGGCAGACGTTGGTCCGACAGTGGTTCCTGGGGGCGCAGACGTTGGTATAGAGGGACAGACAGTAGGCTGACAGGCAATGGGAGAGAGATGGGGGGGTGACATGCAGTAAAGGCCGTCTGGATCGGGAGTCGAACCCGCGGCACACTGCCAGACTGGATTACCAGGCAGCCAAGGTGCCTGGACCGCTGAGCCACGACCCAGGCCATGCATGGCCGGTTAAGACTCTCCTGTGGTTTCCCTGTGAGGTTAGGGTTAGGTTAGGGTTTAGGGTTTAGGGTGTCAGACTAATGCCTACATGTGGGACTCTTAGTATGTCAGAACAAACCCACCTGTGGTTCCTTTTCGACCCTCTCAGGTTTAAGTGAACGTGCAGGTTGTTATTGTGTTCCGTACAGTCGGGTCCAATCGCCTATAACTGCAATTATTTGAGTTAATCTGAATCACGGAGCATAGTCGTCGCTTCCACACTGAAAACTGTCCGTACATTTTCAAGCATTTTACAAAGATAGAGGAAATATAGCAGATCTAGAACTTGTACGTCGTCTACTTCCGCAAACTTTTCGAATATTTTGAAAGTATAAGCTTAAACTATTTATTTTATATTCTTTAGTTTTTTTTGTCATATCTGCCCTGTGTGCAATCTTTGTTTGCGAAGCCTAATAGGCCAACAGACCATGTCATTTTAATTCCTATGTTCCAATGTTAAATGTCAAACAAGTGATTATTTGTATGACAATTAACCCATTTAGACCTGAGGACGATCCTATGTTTCTATGTCAGTGGTTCTTCATGTCAAGGACAGCCAAAACTATATGTAATTGGCTGCCGACCCCCCATCTGAAAATATGTTGTTCCAGTTCCAGTGACCTTCCAGAAGCAAATATTTGAGTTAAAACGTTCACTCTGAAAGAATATATATTCAAAGATTTGCACCACATTTTCACGATTTTTCAAAAATAGCAGACCTACAAGCTCGTAGAGCGGCAATGATTAAAACACCAAGAGGGGGTTCCCGCCCAGAATGCATTAATCATCAAGTAAAATGTCATGATTGGATGGGCTCTGGAGAGAACAGCCCCAACAAGGCTGCCACTTCGCACGGTGACAACATGTGAATGCCAGAGAGCAACGGAGCCAAAGATAATACATTGCGTTCGTTCTTTCCCAAGCTGTTTGTCTATACGGCAGAAGTTGTTTTCTCAACTATTTATAGCAAAACATTCCAATAATACAAACATTCCAATAATGTGTGTGTGTGTGCGTGTCAATGTGTGCGTGTGCGTGCGCGTCTGTGTTCGCATGGGCAGATGCAAAAGATGCAAAGCTACACAGCGTGTTTGTATAGTTCCTGTGAAGGAAGAGGCCCAATTTCTTTACAAATAGAGCACCGAAGTCCTGACGTCACTCGCTCATCCCCTGGTTCCAAGGGGGTTCACGGAAGTAATTTCTCTATGGAGAATAACATGGGGTCCATCTTAAAATCGTTTCATATAAGCATTGTGGTCCAAAAATAAACAAGCTGTCTCGGCATTATTGTCAGGGAGGCGTCTCTGTATCGTTTGCGACAGTCAGTCACTCGTATATGATCTGTTTCTAGCGAAAATGTAACTAATTTAGTAGCGTTTTCAGTTGATTCTTCATATCCATAATATGGATATGAAGAATCAACTGAAAACGCTACTAAATTAGTTACATTTTGAAAAATAAACATGTCATCCCGGCCGTTCCACTCATATTATGAGTGGAACGGCCGGGATGACATGTTTATTTTTCAAACACAGTTCTTATATGAGGCGGTCTAAAAATCCCCCCCTATGGGGATTATAATGCAAATAAAAAGTACATGAACCCATGGACTTATAGCGCCCTCTAGCGATATTGAGGTCAGATTTCGATCGGTGCTCTATATGCTAGGCTGCAGTGCATATTGAACCTATTTAGAATCAGGATTTGACCGTGCATGCATGGTGCTTCTATACACAGCCATGCGTTCCCTTCCCTGTAGTAGTCGCCACAACAACTGAGCTACAGCAAAGAACCGTGTCCTCCATACGGGTCTCTTTTTAAACAGCCACTTGTGAGGAAGAAAGCAGATAGCCTTCGCTGCTCCATTTCATCTCCTCACTTCACTTGCTCCTTTTTTTTTACTCTTTTTTTCTGCTCCCCTTGACTTTTCTGAAATTGTGCCCTCGTGGGCACTCTTAGGAAGAAAAAAAATAAGCAAGAGACACACACACACACACGCACACGCACACGCACACTACACGCGCACACTCACACACATAATAGCGTTTGGCTATTTCTGAATTATTTGACTGCTCTCCCACCGAAAGAGAGGGCCCTTTGTTGGTCCTCCCAGGAGACTGCCCTTGAAAGGATCCCATTGTGCAGTAGGCACTATGATATAATGCGAGGAGCTTTAATAGATTTAATGGAATACACAGACGTAGGGTCTCTCTCCCTCCTGCGGTATAGCCTTGTTTGCGAGGTGAATCCGGCCCGCAAATCGGATGGAAGGAACCACATCTTAACCCGTTGAGTCCTGACCGCGCGTCTGTGTCGCCCTTATAGCTTTTTAACCACTTTAATCATTATTTTAATACTTTTAGCTGTTGAAATAATAGCAGATCTACAAGCTCGTAGCGCGGCACTTGGTGCCGCGCTACGAGCTTGTAGATCTGCTACTTTTTGAAAAATCGTGAAAAATTAGGCAAGTCTTTGAATATATATTCATTTTTTAAACTCAAATATTTGCTTCTGGGGCTGTCCCTGGAATAACATATTTTCAGATGGGGGGTGGGGGGGGTTGGCGGGCCAATTACATAATAATATTTGGGGTCCATGACATGAAATAGTTTGAGAACCACTGACATATAGAAACATGGGGTATTTTTTCTCGGAAGAAATGATTTAGAAGACATTTTGTAGAATCCGGCCTCAGGTCTTAACGGATTAAAGAAATGAAACCGTGTTTTGATATCCCTCTGCCCCTCCGCCCCCTCGTCCCCGTAAGTAAGTAAATAAGTATTTGCTTGTGTGATAAACGCAACATCTTCTAGCCTCGATCACAGTCAGAGACCGCCATGCGTTTATACGTCATTTATGTCCGCCGGCCGCCGTTGGCGTTTTTTTTTGTGTTCACTGCAGGTGTGATCGGGTTTTATTTCCTTCAGCGCGTAATCACACCGTAATCCATTTATGGTGGTGGTCTCGTGCCTTTGCGAGTTCCACCTGACTTGAGTTGTGAGTCAAGGTTGGGGGGGAGGGGGTGTTATTGGAAGGGGGGGGGGGGGGGGGGGGGGGTAGGCTGAATGTCAGCGATGTCTCGGCTTTGTTTTTGTTGTGTTTAACGGTGGGGAGCACAATGGGTGCGATTGTTTGGCCATCCGTAACCTTACACCTATACGCCCAGTGCTCTGGGGGTCAGGAGGGTTAGGTGGGGGGGGGGGGCTGTTAGTCTGAAGAGCTGCAGGTTTTCAAAAACCCATGAAACCGTGGAGATTAGTCCATTGGGGTGAGTGTATATACAGGTATATATCCCACCTAAATGGTGCATTTATATAGCGCTTACATATAGATTGTGCATTGCATTCACCCACACACACACACATTCATACACCGATGGCAGAGGAAACCATGCAAGGCACCAACCTAAAAAACAAAACCCCAAACATTCAGCCTCGTCCATCCGTGTGCGTTGTTGCCTGTACCTACTAGACCGGCAGCCGCTCACCCAGGTGGAGCTCTAGGAAACCTTCCCGGTTTCCAACAATGTGAGCGCCAAGGCTATACCTCTCTCTCTCTCTCTCTCTCTCTCTCTCTCTCCTCCAGGCCTCTCCTCTGTCGTCCATTTCTAATCCCTCTCATCATTATTTCAAGGTGTCGTTGGTTGGAGGAGCGACCCAAGCAGCCCCTTGAAGGCCCTCCTCCTCCACCCCCACCCCCACCACGCATAACGGACCAGACCGTGGTGAAGTCGAGCATGAACCCCCCTAGATGAATGTTATATCTCAACACTGATAGTGGCAATTAAGTCCGTCATACGAGAGAGAGATTGCTGACAGAGAGAGAGAGAGGGAGAGAGGGCTCGGGGAGGAGAGAGAGAGAGAGAGAGGGCTCGGGGAGGAGAGAGAGAGAGAGAGGGCTCGGGGAGGAGAGAGGGAGAGAGGGCTCGGGGAGGAGAGAGAGAGAGAGAGGGCTCGGGGAGGAGAGAGGGAGAGAGGGCTCGGGGAGGAGAGAGGGAGAGAGGGCTCGGGGAGGAGAGAGGGAGAGAGGGCTCGGGGAGGAGAGAGGGAGAGAGGGCTCGGGGAGGAGAGAGGGAGAGAGGGCTCGGGGAGGAGAGAGGGAGAGAGGGCTCGGGGAGGAGAGAGAGAGAGAGGGCTCGGGGAGGAGAGAGGGAGAGAGGGCTCGGGGAGGAGAGAGGGAGAGAGGGCTCGGGGAGGAGAGAGGGAGAGAGGGCTCGGGGAGGAGAGAGAGAGAGAGGGCTCTGGGCTGCGAGGCTATTGGACCGCGTGGTTAAGCATCGTTTGCAGCTTAAATGCTTTATTTTATTTCGCCGCTCGGCTCGCCGTCTTGCACTATTTGAGCTGCCTTTCTCTGCTTTTTTTTGTTTTATTTATACCCATGTGCAATTTGGTTTCCCCCTCTGATGGGCCCTCTCTCTCTCTCTCTATCTCTCTCTATCTCTCTCTCTCTCTCTCTCTCTCTCTCTCTCTCTCTCTCTCTCACCCCCTCCCTTCCATATTTATCTGATAATGTGTACAAATGAGAAAGAAAAGAAAAAGAAAATCAGCCGCCTCGATTCATTTTCCGAGCTCTTTCATTGAGAACAGGACGAGAACTCTAGTGCTTGTGGTTGCATGGTTGCATGCATGCGTGGCTGTTCTGTGTGGTTGCAGGTTGCATGCGTGGCTGTTCTGTGTGGTGCAGGTTGCATGCGTGGCTGTTCTGTGTGGTTGACAGGTTGCATGCGTGGCTGTTCTGTGTGGTTGACAGGTTGCATGCGTGGCTGTTCTGTGTGGTTGACAGGTTGCATGCGTGGCTGTTCTGTGTGGTTGCAGGTTGCATGCGTGGCTGTTCTGTGTGGTTGCAGGTTGCATGCGTGCGTGGCTGTTCTGTGTGGTTGACAGGTTGCATGCATGCGTGGCTGTTCTGTGTGGTTGACAGGTTGCATGCATGCGTGGCTGGTCTGTGTGGTTGCAGGTTGCATGCATGCGTGGCTGTTCTGTGTGGTTGCAGGTTGCATGCATGCGTGGCTGGTCTGTGTGGTTGCAGGTTGCATGCATGCGTGGCTGTTCTGTGTGGTTGCAGGTTGCATGCATGCGTGGCTGTTCTGTGTGGTTGCAGGTTGCATGCGTGCGTGGCTGTTCTGTGTGGTTGACAGGTTGCATGCGTGGCTGTTCTGTGTGGTTGCAGGTTGCATGCGTGCGTGGCTGTTCTGTGTGGTTGACAGGTTGCATGCGTGGCTGTTCTGTGTGGTTGCAGGTTGCATGCGTGCGTGGCTGTTCTGTGTGGTTGACAGGTTGCATG
>NW_027637873.1:7500-15000 GCF_951216825.1 Electrona antarctica | reverse complement strand
TTGGAACCAGGTGATGAGCTCCTTGGAGCCAGGTGATGAGCTCCTTGGAACCAGGGGATGAGCTCCTTGGAACCAGGTGATGAGCTCCTTGGAACCAGGTGATGAGCCCCTTGGAACCAGGTGATGAGTTCCTTGGAACCAGGTGATGAGCGACAAAAACATGTATTATAGTCTGGTGATGATGTATTCAATTTGACATTTTTCGTCATAGTTTTAGTCGACAGAAACAACACTGTAATACACAATACATTCCTGTCTATATCCTAGATTATACAGACATCCAAACCAACCTGTTTCAAATGCTGTGCGATCAGACATGTCCATCAACGTGCTTTAATGACGTTCACACAGAGTTGAGCCTTATTTCCCTGAACATTGACCGCGTGACTCGTTGCGTAACGCTGCAATCTCTAATTATGTTAATGTCATCTAACTCTTCCAGGCACGGCAAACACACACGCCCGTCCTCCGCCCGCCCACACGCACGCACGCACGCACGCACGCACGCACGCACGCACGCACGCACGCACGCACGCACGCACGCACGCACGCACGCACGCACGCACGCACGCCATGGGTCAGTATAGCACGTCCTCTGGGTTGTAGCATGTACATACTAATGTGGTATTTATTTGCCTGCTTAAATTACAGTTCATATAATCGGAGAATGGAGCTTAAAGCGGTTTTGGCCACAAGCCCAGCAGGTCAGATCTATAGCTCTTATCTGGCCCTGGACTGCAGTCAACGTTTATTCAAGTCAGCCAATCTGAATGAAACTGTGCTATATAAATGTGAGCCAGTAGTTTACTCACATTCTTTACTTAACCCATTTAGGCCTGACTTAAAAAAAGTCTTCTAAATCCTGACAATTTTCTGAAAAACCCATGTTTCTATGTCAGTGGTACTCAACCTTTTTCATGTCAAGGACCCCCAAAATTATATGAAATTATATGAAAATTATCTGAAAATATGTTGTTCCAGGGACACCTCCCCAGAAGCAAAGATTTGAGTTAAAACGTTCGCTCTGAAATATATATTCAAAGATTTGTGCCACATTTTTACGATTTTTCAAAAATAGCAGATCTACAAGCTTGTAAAATAGCAGATCTACAAGCTCATAGCGCTATGAGCTTGTAGATCTGCTATTTTTCAATAGCTAAAGTACAACATAATGCTTTAAATGAACCACCAAAAGGGGTTCCCGCCCAATATGGGTTAAACATGTACTCACATTCTTTACTTGAGTAAAAGTAGCAATAATGCAATGTAGAACTATATATGCTCCGTTACAAGTAAAAGTCTGGAATTCAAGATGTACTTGTAGTAAAAGTACAAAAGCAATGGCATCAAAATGGCGCTTGAAAATAGCGTCATGACAATAGCGTCACGATGTGACGCATTGTGAGCTTGTAGATCTGCAATTTTGAAATAGCCAAAATGTATATAGGGTTTACTGTATGTTTTGTAATAATCAAAATTCACAAAAGTAACTAGTAACTAAAACTACTACTATACTAACTACTAGTAACTAGTAACTTTCAAATAGATGTCGTGGAGTTAAAGTACAATATTTGGATTTGAAATGTAGTGGAGTATAGGAGTAAAAGTATTGGAAATATTGGAAATACCCCAGTAAAGTACACATATCTCAAAATGGTACTTAAGTGCAGTACTTATAAGTAAACATATTTAGTTACTTTCCACCACTGAAGGTGAGTTGGTGTGTGCTGGTATAACATTTTTATTTCCACCTGTGTGTGTGTGTGTGCGTGCGTGCGTGCGCGCGTGCTCGTTTGTACAGTCTGTTCTGTTGCGTAGACAGAAGTCGTAAAAACACACATGGACTCAGTTTAGCTGACGAGCTGCCACAACGTAGCACAAGTGACTAATTATAACCTTTCATCTTGATTTCCCCATTGTTTGTTTTGATGCTTTTTTTCCTTTTCTGTGCCTTTTATTTACTGTGACAATAATTGTCATCGCGGCAGTTTAGATGTAGGCCACATTTGCACCCTAGCTAGCGTCTATTTCCATCGAAAAGATTTAGCATGCAGGTGTGAAAGCTGCAGTGGTGGAAAAAGTACTACTGTGTAGATCGTTTTACTCAAGTAAAAGTATAAATACTGCAATATAGAACTACTCCGTTACAAGTAAAAGTCCTGAATTCAAAATGTACAAAAGGATTGGCTTCAAAATATACTATAAAGTACCAAAAGTAGAAAGTACGGGACCGCGATGGGCCGTCTAAAACATAATCTTTGGTTAGAATTGGACGGATTGATTTAGATCAAGAGTTATTCATGTTTTAAGATTTTCGGTCTCATCCACTAAAATGGTAACCTGACTCCGCCAGATGGGGCAGCAGAGAGTACACTGGGTTCCCCCCTCCTGCTCCCATCTGGGAACTCTCAGGCAGACTAGCAGCTTCTAGCAGCAGCTTCTAGCTTCTAGCTGCTGCTGATTGGCCAGGCCGTTTTGTGGCCGGGCATCAAGTCTGCCTGAGAGTTCCCAGATGGGAGCAGGAGGGGGGAACCCAGTGGACTCTCTGCTGCCCCATCTGGCGGAGTCAGGTTACTAAAATGGGGGCGGGGGACATTTTGGATGACCGGAAATTACATTGAATGTTGCCAAACAGGCGCTCCCAGCCTGTGGGTTATGATATCATTAATGTTCCGTCCTGTGATTAATCTCCGTCCCGAGCGCTGAGCGTAACTATTTGATAGGACGGAGACCTCCGTTTGTGCCGCTCAGGGTGTTAACCCATTTTGGGCGGGAACCCCTTTTGGTGTTTTAAGCATTATGTAATGCTTTAGCTATTGAAAAATAGCAGGCCGCGCTACGAGCTTCAGAGCCAACATTTTGAACTCAAAAATTTGCTTCTGGGAGGTCCCTCCCTGGAACAACATATTTTCAGATGGGGGTCGGTGGCCAATTACAGATCATTCTTGGGGTCCTTGACATGAAAATGTTTGAGAACCACTGACATAGAAACATGGGTTTTTCAGAAAATTTAGAAGGCATTTGTAGAATCGTCCTCAGGTCTAATGGGTTAAGTAAACGTAATACTTCCCACCACTGGGAAGCTGCTACACAACAGCCCTCGTCCAAGAAGACGCATCACATCCAGCATGTGATTATTACGACTGCATGTAAAACAGCTTCCAAGGGCGCCGCAATAAAGACATTGATTCCATTTTCGTTCCACTGAGCGCAATGATTGCTCGCCGACGTCCTCCGACGTTAATGGTGCTATCAGGGCGGAAATCATTGCACTGGAAGCAACGCTTCTATCAGACGCTGAAATATAATAATATGTGAAGATGAGAATGTGCATGGGCTTTCACACCACATAATGCTGCTAGTTATTGCCTTTGTGTGCTCCAGTTTGTTCTGTGCTCCTTTTGCAAACATGAGGAGGAACGCAAAAGCAAACAGAACACGTACCGCCATTCGTCCGTGCGTGCGTCATTGCTGCCTCGTATTACAGTTTATTACCATTAGCAATTACTCTTAAAGCACCAAATTTCGTGCTCACATGTATGCCTTGCCCTGCGATGCAACCTGTTGTTACAGTAGCTTGTAGATTCATATATAATCTAAAATATAAAATCGGGTTAAAGTGGTTAAAGTGATTTAGTTGTTGCGTTATCTCATTTCGCTGGGGACCCCCTGAACACCCTCAAGGAGACCCCCACCATAGAGAACCACTGGAGTATACTGTACGATAATGTAATACAACGAGAATCTCGCGCCTAACGCCATGCGATCCGTTTTGTTGCAGCCCAGTAAGGGCATATGTCGACCCCGCCCCCTCCTGGTGCTGCGGCCATCTTGGAAACTAAACACAATATAAACAGTGGGAGAGGGGTGGGGCCGAGAAAGGCCCTTATTGTTTACCTGTCTATCTAAACCATGCCTGTTCCTCAGCTCTGTGCTTATAGTCTGTGTGTGTGAACCTTGTGTTAGGCTCTTGTTCCCTCTTGCCATTCAACAAGTGTTTTTTGTTGGACTTTGCCCTTTGTGATTTTTGACTTGAGGATTTTGTGTTGGACCATTTAAAGGCCTTTTGAGTTTTGGATTTTTGTCAAACTTTTAACTTTTGGGATTTTGGAAATGTTCTTTTCATCCTGGAATTGCATTGTTTTTATGCCTCTGCACTTGTGTTAATTATCACCCATTTTAAGAACACTTTGGATTCACAGTCTGTGTTCAAACACCCACATCAAAAACAACACATATCACATAACACCAAGAGGGCCCCACTGTATACAGAACCATCCTATCTGTGGGGTTGGTTTAATGCCGTGCTGGCTGAGGGGACAAAACTCCTGCTAAAACGGACCTTTTTCCATGGCAATTTTCTGTATCTTAAATTTGTCCAGATGGCATGAGGTTAAAAAAGCTATACAGAGGATGATCAGTGTCATTTGATATCGAAAGTGCTATACCGTGTAATGGCCTTATTCTTCATATCAGAAAGTGTGGGTGTAGGGACTCCGATGATCTTGGAAGCAATACGGGTAATACTGAAAAGTTTGTTTCTGTTAGGCATGGACAGTATGGTGTAGAAACATGCGGAGCAGTACAACAGAACAGGTTGGATAATGCAAGGTGCAATACCTTCCAGTCCCCAGCCCTTCCCAAGCGGTCGCTTTGTCTTAGCACAGCATAAAAATAATGTCAGCCCTCGATTCCCACCCGAGACCTGGGTTCGAATCCCAAAATGAAGCTGCCATCTTTACTTTGTATGTACAGTATATACATACAGTATGAGATGGTGGTATAGTTACACGTCCGTCCCACGTGTATTTCAGCCACTGGGTCTGTTTTATGAGGCTTTCTTGTGAAGAAAAGAGAAAGGAAAAAAACCATTGGCACAGTAGAGGGTCAACGGTCAGGTTCCTTTAATTGTTTGGAGAGCGTTTAGGTCTCACCTAGCGGTAACGGTAGCAGTGCACTTAAGGCCCTTAAACACTCATTCACAAGTTGACTTCACACAGTCAAAGAGAGAAACAGTTCATTCATCTCAGGCGGCTAACTGGCCGTCTGTCTCCCGGTGCTGTGTTTCGCTTTCTCATAAACGGCGCGGGTGCCAAAATATTGTCCGATAGAGAGAGACAGGGAAGAGGCCTGAGGGAGTGCTTGTGTGTGCGTGCGTGCGTGTGTGTGTGCGTGCGTGTGTGTGTGTGTGTGTGGTGCGCGTGCGTGCGTGCGTGCGTGCGTGCGTGCGTGCGTGCGTGCGTGCGTGCGTGCGTGCGTGCGTGCGTGCGTGCGTGCGTGCGTGCGTGCGTGCGTGCGTGCGTGTGTTCTCTAAGCGGTGGCCTCTGGCTATGACCCCAGTGTTAATCACAGCTATAGCCAGAACAACCACAGCTTAAGGCCTTCACTGCTAGTCGCGGCTCCCACATGCACTGTTCCTTGCACACAGTCTCTCTCTCTCTCTCTCTCTTATCTCTTATTCATGACTTCTGTCCCCCCCCCTCTATTTTGTTTCTCATTGCCCGCCTCACTCCTTTCCAGAGATGGAAAAAGTAGTTGTAGTTTTTTTTTTTACTTAAGTGAAAGTATCAATACTGCAATGTAGCACTACTACTAGCACAATAAGTACAAGTCCGGATTTCTAAATTTACTTTGCGTTAAAGTACAAAGGTATTGGTATCAAAATGTATACCAAAAGTAGAAATACTCACTATGTGCAGAATGTCCCTTTTCAAAAGAAATTAATGTATACAAATATTTTGAAAATAGCCGATCTACAAGCTCACAATGCATCGCGATGCGATGCATTGTGAGCTTGTATGATCGGCTATTTTCAAATGGCTGAAATGTATGTAGGGCTGATGTGTTTAATGTATGTTTTGTAATAATAATCAAAGTAACTATAGTAACTCAAGTTCTCAAATACATGTAGTGGAGTTAAAAGTAAAATATTTGCCACCGAGATGTAGTGGAGCAGAAGTGAAAGTATATTGGAAGTTGGAAATACTCAAGTAAAATATACAAATACTTCAAAATTGTACTTAAGTACAGTACTTAAATAAATTCAGTACAGTACTTATACTTTCCGCCACTAGCTGCCTCTCCCCGTGGGCTGAGCGCTGCGTGCGTGCGTGCGTGCGTGCGTGCGTGCGAGGGCCTGACCGGGGCCTGACATCTCTCTGGCAGACTGTGTAATGTGCTAAAGGCTGTTGTGGACTCTTGGCCAGACATGGCCCTCCTGTTAACACTATAAACTGGCAGGCTATCGTGGGCTGGCTGGACTAAGAGGCTGGCTCGCGACCACTGGCACGCCCCATGATAACTGGATTTTTTTGGGGGGGAATGATACCGATATGATGGAGTAAAAAAAAAATGCAGTACGTATCGACATAAATTTAGTATTCCTAAATATAGTAGCCTATTATATATATATACAAATTCTGTGGAAATTATCCCTCAAATGTGGTTTATCAAACACTTAACGCAACAAAAATATGTAGTGGTGGGCCAGGATATTTTACTGTTTAACAATAAACGCTGTTGTCCAAGAATGACATCATCAGTGCACTGCAATTATCAGTGAGACTGAAACTTCAAACACTTAAAGCCCTTATGGTATTTATTGGCTATTCGAAAATAGCCCAATAAATAGACCCACAGGAACGCGCCGCCCAGGGTGCCGGCCCGGTTCCGGCAAGCCGCCCCGTGTGCAAAACGGCCCTGTGTCCAAAAAAATGGCCAGTTTGTGACGCTCTTTTTTTTTTTTATATACATAATTCCAGATTTTGCCTGTCATGGTTATTATTTATTTTGTCATTTTTAGTTACAGATCGCGTGATATATCGTTGACGAAATCTCTTGCAATATATTGAATATTGCAATATCGCAACACATATTTATCGTTATCGATGGCCTAATATCGCCACGGATATCGTATCGTGAGGTATATCGTACCCACCCCAATTAATAGGAACGGCGACGGGCGTATATTCTGGCGCTCTCCGGTCCACTGTGTCACTGGCAGGCGGCCGTCCGTTTGCCACGAGTCGATGCTGCGCTGTGTGTCTTCGGCACGCGCTGGCGATTATCACTCCATCCGCGTCTTGTGTTTTTGTCAACTCTCATGACACTGAAGAATCGCAGGTCCACACACACACACACACACACACACACACACACACACACACACACACACACACACACACCCATTCAGACATCCTTCCGCAGGCTGGCAAGCGAGCCGCCAAGCCCCAGGAGTGTGAGTTACACACACACACACACACACACACACACACACACACACACACACACACACACACACACACACACACACACACACACACACACACACACACACACAGCTTTTGCCCGGGGCTTAATTATATGTGTCACTAATGAAGTGTAATTACTGACACATCCACCAGAGCCATGGAGGTCTGTAAGCCAAGGACGCAGCAGTCATTAGCCCTGCCGCGCTACACATGTGCAACTGGTTCACACTACCTATTGGAAGTCACTAAG
>NW_027637873.1:0-2500 GCF_951216825.1 Electrona antarctica | reverse complement strand
TGGGTGTTGGGTGAAAGCAGCCCTTCCGTGGCATATAGACTATGTTCTGCGGTGCGTGTGTCACAGCTTAGGAGGCAATCATGACTAGGTCCAGAGGCGGAGCTACCGGGGGGGAAGGGGGGGTGGTTTCCCCCTGGCCTGTGACTCCAGGGGGCCCGGATGATCGATCGACGACCACACAGCGTTACACAGACACTCGACACTGTACAGTAGGCCTACAGTACTGTCACTGCCTGCAAGGATGTACTTGGAACTGGCTCGACTGCCGCTGTGGTGCTTTGGGTGTCAGGTTCGGCGAGGCCCGGTCGTGCGGTCACCGGCCCGGTACCGGGTTGTTCCGCCTGTGACTAGGTCGCTAGTCGCTACTATGCGATTGGCTGGCGGCGTTTCTGGTGGCGTTTCAGAGTATGGGGTCAGACTCTCATTGGCTTAGGTGGCATGAGGTGGGACTCCCATTGATGACTATAGGTCGCTCCATTGATGACTAGGTTGCATACATTTCATGAGATGTCATTAGTCAGGTTTCACCTGACAAAAAGTATTGCTTTTGGACAGAGATGATCTCTGCGGTGGTTGGAGGTGGTCTGCCAGCTCTTCTATTGAGACCCTGTGGTCAGGTGCAGCATAGTATAGGACCCCCTACTCGTTGGCAAGAGGTATTGCCTTGCCTGAGGCTCAAAGCGCAATATCTCCCCTTCCCAGGCAAGTCATTTTTGTCTCGGCTCAGGAGAAGAAATCTCCAAATTAAAGCACATAAGTAAAGCTACAATATTACGTATTGCAGCTTTTTTAGCGTGTGCGTGCAGTATGCAATCATTAGAAGCGACCCGTGTAATTGCCGCGCATGGCTCTGTCTTCTATCGTGCTTTGCTTTCCGTCCAGACCCGTTGAATTATTTTCCCTCAGACTGTCCGTAAGCCAGAACGGATCGCATGGGCTTCTTTCTGACAAGATTAGTGGTGTTTCTAATGTGCTCGTACTGTAGTGTATCGGGTTTGAGACCTTAGACGTCCCGTTGTGGACTCAAAAGCTTAAGAGAAACAGTCCAAACGTATAGCAGAGTATGGAGAGTGAAGATAGAGAGAGAGAGAGAGAGAGAGAGAGAGAGACAGAGGGGGTATCAAAAACAATTAAAACTTTTTGGACGGGGCAGCAGTGGCTCAGTCAGGGGTAGAGTGGCCGGATTCCCAGTTCGAACCCGGGCTCCCCCAGAGTAATGTCGAAGTGTCCTTAAGCAAGAAACAGTGTTGTTTTTGGCAGCAAATTTTGATTTTAGTTTTAGTCTCTTGAATAGTTTTCATTTAGTTTTAGTCATATTTTAGTCACCCGGAATGTTTTAGTGTTAGTCGAGTTTCGGTCGACTAAATATCATACGATTTTAGTCGACTAAATCTACAGTTGATTTAGTCGACTAAAATGTATTTTGGCGGGCCTTGATGCCGTCGAAATGACTGATTTTACACTTGCTGAAAATAGCCGATCTACAAGCTCACAACGGCGTAGCTCACAACGGCGTGTTGTGAGCTTGTAGATCGGCTATTTTCAGCATGCAACCAAGTGTAAAACGACTTGTAGTCGACGGACATTTTTGTCTTAGTTTTAGTCGACAAAATCAACACTGGCAAGAAAGATGCTGAACCCCTAATTGCTCCCGATGTGCAGGTTGGTGCCTTGCATGGTTTCCCCTGCCATCGCGGTGTGTGTGAATGTGTGTGTGAATGGGTAAATGTAATGCACACTCTGTTAAAGCCCCTTGGATAAAGGTGCCATATAAATGCACCATTTACCATTTGGACAATATTTATTTAAATTTGTACATATGTCAACACGTCGAGGTGAAAATAATTAGGCACGGCTATGAGGAGAAGTGAGACGAGCAGAAAGTATGGATCTAAAGACCACTAAATACCAGAAGCCACCTGTAGCAGCCACATTTACTCATTACTGGATACTTGACATTTCAACATTCTCCACATAATTGTATATTCGCTTGTTGCGAGTACCGACAGAGTGTGTTCTAAATGCCCACATAAGCTGTAAGTCGCTGTTGGATATTAGGAACCTTGCTGTTATATTTCAGAAGATACAATTTTGCAATCGCAACAACAAACAAAACAGTTTTGAGCCTGGCCTTTTTTTTTTCTTGTCGGTTTGTAAGAATCAAGGAACCCAAATCATGACATCATACTCAACTAACTAATGGTGTACGACGCGGCATAAATGAGACTTTATAGCCTTTGAAAAAATAAATATGAAAAAATATATACACTGATGACAGCTCGCTTTTATCTGTCTGCTCGTTTTTTACTCCCCCCCCCCCCCTCTCTCTCTCTCCATCCCTCTCTCTCTATCCCTCTCTCTCCATCCCTCTCTCTCCCTCTCCTCCGGTGCATTGAAATGCATTTAGGTCAGTGGTTCCATCTCCAAACTGTGTGAAAGTGTGTGCCTCAGCGTTTGCTCTATCTCGTCTCTCTCTCTCTCTCTCTCTCTCTCTCTCTCT
>NW_027637874.1:0-1000 GCF_951216825.1 Electrona antarctica | reverse complement strand
TCTCTATAGCTGTCTGTCTCTCCTATAGCTGTCTGTCTCTATAGCTGTCTGTCTCTATAGCTGTCTGTCTCTATAGCTGTCTGTCTCTCCTATAGCTGTCTGTCTCTATAGCTGTCTGTCTCTATAGCTGTCTGTCTCTCATATAGCTGTTTGTCTCTATAGCTGTCTGTCTCTATAGCTGTCTGTCTCTCCTGTCTGTCTCTATAGCTGTCTGTCTCTATAGCTGTCTGTCTCTCCTGTCTGTCTCTATAGCTGTCTGTCTCTCCTGTCTGTCTCTATAGCTGTCTGTCTCTCCTGTCTGTCTCTATAGCTGTCTGTCTCTATAGCTGTCTGTCTCTCCTGTCTGTCTCTATAGCTGTCTGTCTCTCCTGTCTGTCTCTATAGCTGTCTGTCTCTATAGCTGTCTGTCTCTCCTGTCTGTCTCTATAGCTGTCTGTCTCTCCTGTCTGTCTCTATAGCTGTCTGTCTCTATAGCTGTCTGTCTCTATAGCTGTCTGTCTCCTATAGCTGTCTGTCTCTATAGCTGTCTGTCTCCTATAGCTGTCTGTCTCTATAGCTGTCTGTCTCTATAGCTGTCTGTCTCTCCTATAGCTGTCTGTCTCTCCTATAGCTGTCTGTCTATCCTATAGCTGTCTGTCTCTATAGCTGTCTGTCTCTATAGCTGTCTGTCTCTCCTATAGCTGTCTGTCTCTCCTATAGCTGTCTGTCTCTCTGTCTGTCTCTCCTAGCTGTCTGTCTCTCCTAGAGCTGTCTGTCTCTCCTGTCTGTCCTCTCCTAGCTGTCTGTCTCTCCTAGAGCTGTCTGTCTCTCCTGTCTGTCTCCTCCTAGATGTCTGTCTCTCCTATTAGCTGTCTGTCTCTATAGCTGTCTGTCTCTCCTATAGCTGTCTGTCTCTATAGCTGTCTGTCTCTATAGCTGTCTGGTCTCTATAGCTGTCTGTCTCTCCTATTAGCTGGTCCTGTCTCTATAGCTGTCTGTCTCTATAGCTGTCTGTCTCTCC
>NW_027637875.1:15000-33686 GCF_951216825.1 Electrona antarctica | reverse complement strand
CCCCCTCCCCCTCCCCCTCCCCCCCTCCCTCCTTCCCCCTCCCCCTCCCCCTCTCCCTCCTTTCCCTGTCCTTCCTCAGATCTCCAGTACTGATCTAACTAATCTAATCCATTGTGTGTTTTAGTCTTTATGAAGCAGCAACCCGGACCTTCATGCCAACCACGTAAAGCTATTATAATGATGTATTGTTTACAGTAATGCTGTGTGTGTACAATACATATGATAGCTGGAAGGCTGTGGCTCAGGAGGTAGAGCGGGTCGTCCAATGATCCCTGGGTCGGCGGTTCGAATCCCGGCTCCTCCTCCTCCTGTCCACATGTGGAAGTGTCCTTGGGCAAGACACTGAACCCCACACTGCAGATCAAAAATAGCAGATCTACAAGCTCATAGCGCGCCACCGAGTGGCGCGCTACAAGCTTGTAGATCTGCTATTTTTGAAAAATCGAAGAACAACTGACATAGAAACATAGCTTTTTCAGAAAACTGTCAGGATGTAGAAGACATTTTTAGAATCTGATCTCAGGTCAAAATGGGTTAATAACCGTGCAATGACATTCAGTGTGTTGGATTACTTCTTTATCTCAGGCAGTAAGTTTGCCGGTGGATTTTCATTCCATAGAAGAATGAATGGAATCCATTGGACTTCCTCGAAAGTCAAACAATAAACTTTGCCTTTTGGGGAAAAGGTTTGGCAGTAAAGAGTCAAGTATAATCGGCGAGTCTTCTTCGCCCAACGAGCCAAACATACCAGACTAACTGGAACGCTACTTTTACTACTTCCATTTTTCCATTTTCGCAGTTTCACTGAGCTGTCTGTCTGACACTATAGTCTCTTAGCCTCAGAGAGCTGTCTGTCTGACACTATAGTCTCCTAGTCTCAGAGAGCTGTCTGTCTGACACTATAGTCTCCTAGTCTCAGAGAGCAGTCTGTCTGACACTATAGTCTCCTAGTCTCAGAGAGCTGTCTGTCTGACACTATAGTCTCCTAGTCTCAGAGAGCTGTCTGTCTGACATTATAGCCTCTTAGCCTCAGAGAGCTGTCTGTCTGACACTATAGCCTCTTAGTCTCAGAGAGCTGTCTGTCTGACACTATAGTCCCCTAGTCTCAGAGAGCTGTCTGTCTGACACTATAGTCTCCTAGCCTCAGAGAGCTGTCTGTCTGACACTATAGTCTCCTAGTCTCAGAGAGCTGTCTGTCTGACACTATAGCCTCTTAGCCTCAGAGAGCTGTCTGTCTGACACTATAGTCTCTTAGCCTCAGAGAGCTGTCTGTCTGACACTATAGTCTCCTAGTCTCAGAGAGCAGTCTGTCTGACACTATAGTCTCCTAGTCTCAGAGAGCTGTCTGTCTGACACTATAGTCTCCTAGTTTCAGAGAGCAGTCTGTCTGACACTATAGCCTCTTAGCCTCAGAGAGCTGTCTGTCTGACACTATAGTCTCTTAGCCTCAGAGAGCTGTCTGTCTGACACTATAGTCTCCTAGCCTCAGAGAGCTGTCTGTCTGACACTATAGCCTCTTAGCCTCAGAGAGCTGTCTGTCTGACACTATAGTCTCCTAGCCTCAGAGAGCTGTCTGTCTGACACTATAGCCTCTTAGCCTCAGAGAGCTGTCTGTCTGACACTATAGTCTCCTAGCCTCAGAGAGCTGTCTGTCTGACACTATAGTCTCTTAGCCTGGAGACTGCAGGCGTTTGACTAGGCCTCCTGCCTGAGGACACTGACTGTTTAAGGTTCATAACAAATTAGTAATAAGGACAATTTTGTTGCTGTCTTATTTTATGATAGATAGATTATTTCTCGTCCACACGGACCCCTCAAGGGCCCCTCAGGGACCCCTCAGGGACCCCTCAGTCTGCAAATATGTTGTTCCATGCAGAGACCCCGACGTACCAGATCTGTGTTGGTCACAGCTCTATATGGTCATCCCATTTTGACCTGAGATCAGATTCTAAAAATGTCTTCTACATCCTGACAGTTTTCTGAAAAAGCCATGTGTCGTTCTTTGATTTTTCAAAAATAGCAGATCTACAAGCTTGTAGATCTGCTATTTTTCAATAGCTAAAGCATAACATAATGCTAACACCAAAAGTGGTTCCCGCCCAGAATGGGTTAAAGCCGAGCTAGTTGCCGTGTCGAACGTTACGAAGTTCGCTTGAGCCGACCGAGCCCCGTCCGAGTTGCGACCCGATAGGCTGAGAATAGCACAGAATGTCAAAACAAATTCCTATGTGTTTTACACACAATGGCAAATAAAGGAATCTGAATCTGAAAGAATAGTAGAGAATAGTAAATCCTCGTCCCCCACTACAATGAATACCCAATCTCGCCCAATCACAAGCTGCGGTGCTTCTTCCAGCCCCTCCCACCCCCTCCCACCACCCGGGGAGGAAAAGCTATAGGCAACAGCCCGGACCCCCACCCCCCCCCCCCCCCCCCCCCCACTGTTGAAGAGCACTAGTATGAAGTATAGGCTGTACTCACGGCTGACAGAGCGTTGCCAGGTCCTGGTCGGTGGTCCCAGGATGGAGCCCTCGGAGGTACAGGTTGGTCTTACTCAGCGGCTCCCCTCCCCCTCCCCCGCCCCCGCTGGTGCTGCTACTGCTGTGGTTGGGACTGGGGGGCGCCATCTGCAGGCCGGATGACACATAGGTCTGCTGCATGGGAGGAGGAGGAGGAGAGAACAGAGATACGTTTAGTTTGGCTAAAAGACGTCACTCGCTCCCCTGGTTCTAAAGTCCTGACATCACTCACTCATCCCCTGGTTCAAAAGTCCTGACGTCACTCACTCATCCCCTGGTTCTAAAGTCCTGACGTCACTCGCTCATCCCCTGGTTCTAAAGTCCTGACGCCACTTGCTCATCCCCTGGTTCTAAAGTCCTGACGCCACTCGCTCATCCCCTGGTTCTGCCTGGTTCACGGAAGTAATTCCTCTATGGAGAATAACATGGGGTCATCTTAAAATCGTCTACTTTAAGCATTGTGGTCAAAAAATAAACAAGCTGTTTCGGCGTTATTGTCAGAGAGTGTCATAGAAATTTAGACTGCAAACATATAATAATACCCCTTTATTGCACTCTGATGTTATCTTATCTGTGACACCCCTGTGGTGCTGGTTGGTTACTTTGTTACTGTCACAAATTCCTTTGGGCTATGTTGGGGGATGTCTCTTGTGGGAGTGGAGACTATAAAGGCTGTGGCCTTATGTTTACTCAGAGAGTCAGACTGGGGTCTTCCGATGCATTGAATTGGTCATGTAAGTTCCTGACTCCTTACTCGAGTAAAATCCTAATACTTCCAAACTATGAATCCTTGTGTTGCCTCATTATTATGTCTTCCTGAGCATGTGTCCCACAGATTGCCATAACATTTTGGAGGTTTCCTACCGAGATGGTGTGCTAAATGCTGGACTTGGCGGTCGTCGGCTTGGTGAGTAAGTTCATTCTTTCGGGCTGGGCCGACGACGTGCGCAAGTGAGTATATGGGTGTCTGTTTGGATGTTCAGAAAATGAGGTATTGCTTTTATTCGGGGTTTTAAGGTATTAGTGATGAAATTTGGTTGTGATCACGATAGGCATTTTTTGATGGCCTATTTAAAAGAGGGAAACGAAAGTTTTGCCTTTCATGTGCATGCCATGAGAGACGGAGGAACAGTGTTTGGTTGGTTGAATGACTCAAGATGGTTAGACAAGGAGGTCTGACAAATGGTACCAGTGTACGTTGGGAAAAAAGAATAGTCTATTCAATAAATCACTCATTACGTTGCCTGCTGTCTAAAGAGGGGGAGAGATCCTGCCTTAGGGTATCCTTGTTGTTTTATGAAGCAACAAAAATTGGCTAGCCAGAGTGTGTGTGTGTGTGTGTATTGTCCTAAGTCCTAAGTGTATGTCTGTGAGTGTTAAATGTATGGCCAAAAAAAAGGGAGACAAGTTGTCTTGCCTAAACTTCGTAGCTACTGAGAAGGGGGGTTGATCCTCGCCTTATACTAGGGTACCTTTGCTAACAGAAGCATAAAACAATTGTGAAGCGCTATGTATGGATATATCATTTGAAAATGAATGTGAATGGTCTGTCACGAAAACTGATTGAGTGTAGAATGGAGTGTTCTGCCTGTATGTGAGTGTGTGAGAGAGAGGCAGACAGTGTGAGACAGAAAAGAAGTGTGAGAGGAAATTGTGAAAAAGGGATGTTAAATAGTTAACAGCCTAGAATGAAAATGAAGATATGAGAATTGATATAGAGATATATTAAGGTAAAGTAATACGTTTTAAATCATATGATGTCATATGATTCTCGAGACGAGAAAATGGAAATAGTTCCAAATAGGGATAAAAATAAGGAAGTAAATAGTACCTACACATGTGTATGAGTGAAAATGCTCAAACTTGTGAAGAACATTTTTAGGGCCTGGAGAAGATATTTAGGTGCATTATGTACAGTTTCTGTGTCGAAATGTGGGCTAGAGTAGTCAAGGTGAAAATGGTAGTCAAAATAGTTTTAGTCTATTACCTCACTCAGTTATTCTGAGTGTGGGGCTAATAGTAGCCTTGATGAAAGAGTAGCATCGATGACTGGTTTACTAGTTATCACTTCATTTTGATCAAGTGACTGTCTAATATAGACTTATTTATCCTTAACATGGCATGGTAGCTAGCCCCTGAGGGCTGTACGGTTCCCTTCAAGGGGAGTTGTCGTGAAATTTAAAATGTAGAAAGAATTTAATCTAAATTCCCCAGGCAGGCCATGCCCTGATTGATATTAAAAGTTAGTTTAAGTGTTTAAAATTAAGTGGCTCTTTAGTTCCTAGAGAAGTGAGCCTTGCTAAGCCATGCACCATACAGTATAGGAGGCTATCGCCTGTTTTCTGTAATATACGCAGCTTGATGTATAAGTATGCCCCTGGATATTCATGTTGTAAATCGCTCTGAATTAAGAGCGTCTGCTCAATAGTAAATTGGACAGTGTGACAGTTAGTGGAGTGAGATTGAGATAAAGATTACTTGAGACTGAAAGAAAGTTTTTTTAAATGACAGATCTACTGCGTGCGCGCGAACCTAGTTATTATAAGCACGTTGTTTAATTGTAGACAGATTGGAGAAAAGAAAAATGCCAAACAGTATGGTAATGTTAAAATGTTTAAGGTAAAACAGAATGGATAGGTAAGATTAGGATATAGGAACACCGAATAGGCCGGAAATATTACAGAGCAGTGTATGCAATCAATGCATTCAAAAGAGCTGAAAATGTTTTATGGACCCATAATAGTGATCCTTAAAAGCCCAATAAAAGGCCTACAATATAACGAACCTTCATTTACCACCTACAGTATATTGCGTCCTTTTTACCCCTAGGCCAACTCGTAGTGTTAGGGTTAATTTAAGAACGTAAAATGGGCTGGGGGAGTAGTAAAGTAAGCTCCAAGCCGTCGGCCTGTGAAAGCAGAAAAGATGCAAAGAATGTGGAGTCTTCACTCCATGTGGTACACAAATAATGCCTGGGGCTAGTGTTTTAGTCAGTAAAGGGAGAACCAGCTGGTGTTCTATTTAAGGACTTAGGTCTTAGTGAAAAATGTAGTGTAAGTCATAAGTATACCCGGTTTGTGTTGGGTTGTAATCTACAGTATGTCTTAAAGTGTAATCTACAGTAGGCCTATGTCTTAAAGTATATACAGATTTGTAATTTTGAAAGTCCAAATAAGGCATAAAATAAAATGAGTATGCCCACATGCTGATAGCTTGTGACGGTGATTGATTTGATGACATTGTTTGAAGGACAGGAACCCAAAAGTTAAATATGGAATAGAATATAGCAGCTATAATTGCAAACTTTAGTGTACAGTGGATTGCAATATTATGCAAAAATAAATGTACGGCTGTCGACAACACCTCATCCTGTTCTGTTGGAAAGAGGATACCACATGGACGGGTCCAAACTACTGGTTTTGTTTTTTCCAGTATGAGGGGGCAACTCTGTGTCAGGGTTGAGAAGAGAACGAACTGAACATTGGACATTGGTCACTAGCATTGGACATTGATGCACTGACATTGCAAACAGTGATGGGGGATCACTGGACAATGATACGATCGGAATCTGAAGGAAACAAAGATTCTTGAATCGGAATCCCGACATGAAGGAGTACGCGTTGGTGACAACTGAATGCGAAAAAAGCTGTGCTATTTTTGTGGCTGATTGTGTTTCTCTCTGCAGTATGGTGGAGGGGTGAGGTGAAGCTGACAGGTGTACATTGGGATCGAATGATAGTGAGTAGCTACAGAGTTGCATTTGTTCCACTTATGGCTGCTATAAAACAAAAATAGGTTGTATTTACTAAAATATAGTAGTGATAAATACTGTGATCTCACTGACAACTGACAAACTCTTAAAAACAGAGTTTGACTTTTTGTGTCCCATGCAGGACGTAAAATGATCTTATCAGTAAACAAAGGGATTTCCAGCTGTTTCAGGGCACTTGTCTAAGTTCCTGTGACATATGGTCAATAGCAGAGATAATAAAACCCCCTTCTGGGAATAGACGTTTAAGTGCTGCCAAGAGGCTTCATTCGGCTAAAAATTCAGACCAAGGTATAGTGAAAGTACAAGTTAATTTAGTTCAATTAGTGGTGCCGAAGTTATGAGTGGTTTTAGCAAAAAGGTCTATTGATTACATGGCTGTTATTGATGTATTGGCTGTATGAGTTAAATTTAAGACATACTGTACTGATGTAACCTGTTTACATGATCAGATTGTGATCAAGCTTTAGGAGTAGCCTATTGTCAAGGAATTTGGGTTGACCTGGTTGAACCTTCCAAGAAGCCCAGGGCAGCTGTGTTTCTTATCTCTATGATGGTAGGCCAGCTGTGTTTTGATTAGCCTGGGGAGGGTGATGCTATGGCACAACAAAAAAAAACCCTTGTCCTTCTGTACACAGAAGTTTAGTGCAGAGCAAAGAGGAGATCTCATTAGCCGTATGGCTGAATGTAAAGGCATACTATGATCAGCTGCTCAGGGCAGATACTACAATACTAAATAAATTAGTGGAGTTCAATAGTATAGTACTAGATAAGTGAGATAGATCATTGAATCACTTCAGCATGTGTGTGCAGTAATTACGCTCACTCAAATAAGAAGGACAGTTAAGATAGAATAATTCTTAAAGAATGTCCTGTAGTCATGAAGGTCATGATCAAGGTAAAATCTTAGAGGTTGAAACGGTGTAAAATCAGTCAATCTCTACATTATATTGGTTAGAAAATTAATTAGGATGCAAGTTCAGTATATTGCAGGCATAGTTTTGTTAAATAACAATTGATTTGAGTAGTATTTGTAATGATGCATGACAGTTTGGTTGACGCTATATTGTGCTATACTCTTGTCTTCAAGACCGGTTTAAAGTACAGCGGAAAGTATTTTCGCATCTCACCAATAGTGCGAACATATCAGTAGGGTGATACATTAATAAATAGGGCTACAGTAGTAGGAGCAGGTATGAGCTGAATAAGGATTTCCGCAGGAAGAGAAGAACCCATTGACAAAATAGGT
This sequence comes from Electrona antarctica, assembly GCF_951216825.1. Classification (NCBI taxonomy): domain Eukaryota; kingdom Metazoa; phylum Chordata; class Actinopteri; order Myctophiformes; family Myctophidae; genus Electrona; species Electrona antarctica. Next base: position 26,149 of record NW_027637875.1, on the reverse strand, counting down.
CATATACAGAAATAGGAGTGCTATGTGATGTATTTAAATCAGGACAAAGAAGGGTTTGTTTTCGAGGGACGCCTTGAAACAAACAAAAGTATGTAAGAGTGTACTAAAATTGTTATGTTTCCTGTATGAATATTCTGATCCAAGTTTTCTTAGGTTCATGTGGAGGCGATCCAGATTGATGTGACATGAGATTGATTTCTCTCATGTTTTGTGGCATGATGTTACTAACGAAATTAATGGTGTTACTAACGAAATTGACTAATCCCTGACGGAAATTGGAATTGTGCATGTGTGCATGTGCGCCGAATATCTTGCTGTGTTTGCAGAAGTCATTGGATTTGGAAGTCGAATCTGTGAGTATTACGTAAGTAAGATATGCAACAACTTGATGTTTCCTGGTGGAATAATTGAGCATAGGAGGATGTTCTAAATCATGTTCTGTTGCAGTTATGCGATTAGTTCTGAACAACGGTATTGTTTGATGATGCCATACTAAAGAGACATATAAGAATGTGTTCAGAGATAAGATATCTACGCAATAGATAGTTGCACAAACACACATATGCTTACTGAGAGTTAGAGTTGTACGGTGGAGCTGAGCATAGCCTGGTTGAGTCAGAAAGGGCATTGAGAAGTGGTGGACTAGCAGTAAATGAAATTCGATAATACATGTTTATTGCTGCTGTAGCTACGTAGTATTGAGTCCACCATCAACATTGAAATTAGTAGTAATGTGACTGTATCTGAGCTGGAGATGACATAGCGAAGGAAATGTGATCCAGGTAGAGTAGGGTTTTTCAATGGTGTTGTAGTTTTTTTTCTTTCAGCTCCATAATAATGAGAAGATTCGTGTTGGAATAACATGACGAATGATGAAGTGGATCTGATGACATGGCTAAGTATCGTTTGGGGATGATATGGAATATGTATTATGAGAAGTTGTAAATTAAGTCAACTAACTAAGGTCCACTTAGATGCGGAGTCGGGTTGAATGAATGATAGTATGTATGGACTGGTTTATGAATGAATAGTTAATTTTGGTACTTACATTTCCGTGTTTAAGAGACAGTTGTGTTACATGATCAAGCCAAAGCTTATTATGCCTATCCATGTTGAGATAACACAAGGTAATAATGTGCCAGCTGATTGTTGTGGACAGAAGATAAGTACGATTGATTAATGCAGGTTAGGTTCCAGACCCAACTTCACCTACCCATAATATAATTGACGAAATAGGCCAGGGGTTTGCTGTGACTGCTCCTGCAGGCTGGGGGCTGTGCGGGCATGCCCACGGAGCAGGACCCGTGATTTATATACGGTCAGGGGCCATCTCGAATGAATGCCCGGCTCCGGTTAGGTGTGGTTAATGACATATTACTCGCATTGGTTTTCTTTCTCTTTCAGAAATGAGTGGTTAGTCTGCTGTCCGCGACGTGTCCACGCTGATGTCCCTACACTGGGGGATCAAGTGCTGTTAGCACTCTGGACTCTGAATCCTGCGACCATGTGCTCGGGAGCCGTTTCTAAATGATGTTGCATCACCTGTGCGGTGACAATTTCTGGTCTTTTGGAAGGCTGTGACGTGTGCAGTTCTGTCAAGTGGCCGATCTGCAAGCTCACGACATGTCTGGAGCTTGTGGAAGTGATGCACGTTGGTGCTTTGAGCTCTGTGAAAGAGCTACTTCCGGTTTGGATTGCTCTGTGCGGTGTTGACCACATGGCACCTGCAGTACACTATCGAGTGTGTAGTGGACAGTTCTGAACGGACATTTGCTGGTGCTGAGATGTTTTTTGGTCTGAGGGCTACAACGTTTTGCTGTATGTTTAATTTGGCTTTGCCTTGTTTTGTTTGTTTTGTTTGAAACTATTGTACCACTGTGTATCGTAGGCCTTGTGTGCGGTCGCTCTATGATGAGGGCCATGTAGGAATTTTCCCTGTTTGTCTAACCCATTGGGTTCCAGGTTTTTTTGCCTACATCTGCGATGTACTGATAAGTGGTGTTTAGGGGTTTTTAAATGTTTAAAAGTGGGGTAATGTCATAGAAATTTAGACTGCAAACATATAATAATACCCCTTTATTGCACTCTGATGTTATCTTATCTGTGACACCCCTGTGGTGCTGGTTGGTTACTTTGTTACTGTCACAAATTCCTTTGGGCTATGTTGGGGGATGTCTCTTGTGGGAGTGGAGACTATAAAGGCTGTGGCCTTATGTTTACTCAGAGAGTCAGACTGGGGTCTTCCGATGCATTGAATTGGTCATGTAAGTTCCTGACTCCTTACTCGAGTAAAATCCTAATACTTCCAAACTATGAATCCTTGTGTTGCCTCATTATTATGTCTTCCTGAGCATGTGTCCCACAGATTGCCATAACAAGAGGTGTCTCTGTATCGTTTGCGACAGTCAGTCACTCATATACGATACAGTCTGTTTCTAGTGAAAATGTAACTAATTCAGCAGCAGTAACAATAGTGTTTTCTCTCAGTCAGTTGATTCTTCATATCCATGTGAGTGAAGCGGCCTGGATGACCGATGATGATATTTTTCAAACACAGTTCTTATATGAGGCGATCTAAATCCCCCCTAATGGGGATTACAATGCAAATAAAACACAGTTCTTATATGAGGCGATCTAAATCCCCCCTATGGGGATTACAATGCAAATAAAACACAGTTCTTATATGAGGCGATCTAAATCCCCCCTATGGGGATTACAATGCAAATAAAACACAGTTCTTATATGAGGCGATCTAAATCCCCCCTATGGGGATTACAATGCAAATAAAACACAGTTCTTATATGAGGCGATCTAAATCCCCCCTAATGGGGATTACAATGCAAATAAAACACAGTTCTTATATGAGGCGATCTAAATCCCCCCTATTGGGGATTACAATGCAAATAAACACAGTTCTTATATGAGGCGATCTAAATCCCCCCTATGGGGATTACAATGCAAATAAACACAGTTCTTATATGAGGCGATCTAAACTCCCCCCTATGGGGATTACAATGTTACAGTTCTTATATGAGGCGATCTAAATCCCCCCTATGGGGATTACAATGCAAATAAACACAGTTCTTATATGAGGCGATCTAAATCCCCCCTATGGGGATTACAATGCAAATAAACACAGTTCTTATATGAGGCGATCTAAATCCCCCCTAATGGGGATTACAATGCAAATAAACACAGTTCTTATATGAGGCGATCTAAATCCCCCCTATGGGATTACAATGCAAATAAAACACAGTTCTTATATGAGGCGATCTAAATCCCCCCTAATGGGGATTACAATGCAAATAAAACACAGTTCTTATATGAGGCGATCTAAATCCCCCCTATGGGGATTACAATGCAAATAAACACAGTTCTTATATGAGGCGATCTAAATCCCCCCTATGGGGATTACAATGCAAATAAACACAGTTCTTATATGAGGCGATCTAAATCCCCCCTAATGGGGATTACAATGCAAATAAACACAGTTCTTATATGAGGCGATCTAAGATCCCCCTATGGGGATTATAATGCAAATAAAACACAGTTCTTATATGAGGCGATCTAAATCCCCCCTAATGGGGATTACAATGCAAATAAAACACAGTTCTTATATGAGGCGGTCTAAATCCCCCCTATGGGGATTACAATGCAAATAAAACACAGTTCTTATATGAGGCGATCTAAATCCCCCCTATGGGGATTACAATGCAAATAAAACACAGTTCTTATATGAGGCGATCTAAATCCCCCCTATGGGGATTACAATGCAAATAAAACACAGTTCTTATATGAGACGGTCTAAATCCCCCCTATGGGGATTACAATGCAAATAAAACACAGTTCTTATATGAGGCGATCTAAATCCCCCCTATGGGGATTACAATGCAAAAAAAACACAGTTCTTATATGAGGCGATCTAGATCCCCCCTAATGGGGATTACAATGCAAATAAAACACAGTTCTTATATGAGGCGATCTAAATCCCCCCTAATGGGGATTACAATGCAAATAAAACACAGTTCTTATATGAGGCGATCTAAACTCCCCCCTATGGGGATTACAATGCAAATAAAACACAGTTCTTATATGAGGCGATTTAAATCCCCCCTAATGGGGATTACAATGCAAATAAAACACAGTTCTTATATGAGGCGATCTAAATCCCCCCTATGGGGATTACAATGCAAATAAACACAGTTCTTATATGAGGCGATCTAAACTCCCCCCTATGGGGATTACAATGTTACAGTTCTTATATGAGGCGATCTAAATCCCCCCTATGGGGATTACAATGCAAATAAACACAGTTCTTATATGAGGCGATCTAAATCCCCCCTAATGGGGATTACAATGCAAATAAACACAGTTCTTATATGAGGCGATCTAAATCCCCCCTATGGGGATTACAATGCAAATAAAACACAGTTCTTATATGAGGCGATCTAAATCCCCCCTAATGGGGATTACAATGCAAATAAAACACAGTTCTTATATGAGGCGATCTAAATCCCCCCTAATGGGGATTACAATGCAAATAAAACACAGTTCTTATATGAGGCGGTCTAAATCCCCCCTATGGGGATTACAATGCAAATAAAACACAGTTCTTATATGAGGCGATCTAAATCCCCCCTATGGGGATTACAATGCAAATAAAACACAGTTCTTATATGAGGCGATCTAAATCCCCCCTATGGGGATTACAATGCAAATAAAACACAGTTCTTATATGAGACGGTCTAAATCCCCCCTATGGGGATTACAATGCAAATAAAACACAGTTCTTATATGAGGCGGTCTAAATCCCCCCTATGGGGATTACAATGCAAATAAAACACAGTTCTTATATGAGGCGGTCTAAATCCCCCCTATGGAGATTACAATGCAAATAAAACACAGTTCTTATATGAGGCGATCTAAATCCCCCCTATGGGGATTACAATGCAAATAAAACACAGTTCTTATATGAGGGGGTCTAAATCCCCCCTATGGGGATTACAATGAGGCGATCTAAATCCCCCCTATGGGGATTACAATGATCTAAATCCCCCCTATGGGGATTACAATGATCTAAATCCCCCCTGTGGGGATTACAATGGTCTAAATCCCCCCTATGGGGATTACAATGATCTAAATCCCCCCTATGGGGATTACAATGATCTCAATCCCCCCTATGGGGATTACAATGATCTAAATCCCCCCTACGGGGATTACAATGGTCTAAATCCTCCCTATGGGGATTACAATGATCTAAATCCCCCCTATGGGGATTACAATGATCTAAATCCCCCCTATGGGGTTAGGGTTAGGGTTAGGGTTAGGGTCTAAATCCCCCCTATGGGGATTACAATGATCTAAATCCCCCCTATGGGGATTACAATGATCTAAATCCCCCCTATGGGGTTAGGGTTAGGGTTAGGGTTAGGGTCTAAATCCCCCCTATGGGGATTACAATGATCTAAATCCCCCCCCTATGGGGATTACAATGATCTAAATCCCCCCTATGGGGATTACAATGATCTAAATCCCCCCCTATGGGGATTACAATGATCTAAATCCCCCCTATGGGGATTACAATGGTCTAAATCCCCCCTATGGGGATTACAATGATCTAAATCGGGTTAGGGTTAGGGTTTGAATTGAATTGAATTGAATTGAATTGAATTGAATTGAATTGAATTGAATTGAATTGAATTGAATTGAATTGAATTGAATTGAATTGAATTGAATTGAATTCAAAGGAGCTTTATTGGCATGATAAAACATACGTCTACATTGCCAAAGCAAAAGTTGAACAAAACAATCACTCTCACTGAGTTACAGAACCATAAGGGTCCATTTTGGTTCCTATAACTATCATTCATGTGGGGACCCCCTAGAACTCCCTAAAGGAACCTTGGGGGTCCCCGGACCCCACTTTGAGAACCACTAAAACAGCGACTGGCCTTCCTTGTCCTTCCTGTGTTTACAGAAAGCAGATTGCTGGACGTCACTAAACACTAGAGTCAACACGGGAGGATCAGTCAGGGGCCTCAACCTCGCACAGCACTGACTGATAGCTAGGGGTCCCTGGGGGGTCCCTGGGGGGGTCCCTGGGTCGTCCCTGGGGGGGTTCCTGGGGGGTCCCTGGGGGGTCCCTGGGTCGTCCCTGGGGGGGTCCCTGGGGGGGACCCTGGGGGGTCCCTGGGTCGTCCCTGGGGTCGTCCCTGGGGGGTCCCTGGGTCGTCCCTGGGGGGTCCCTGGGTCGTCCCTGGGGGGGTCCCTGGGGGGTCCCTGGGTCGTCCCTGGGGGGGTCCCTGGGGGGTCCCTGGGGGGTTACTTGGGGGGTCCCTGGGTCGTTCCTGGGGGGTCCCTGGGGGGTCCCTGGGTCGTCCCTGGGGGGGTCCCTGGGGTCGTCCCTGGGGGGGTCCCTGGGTCGTCCCTGGGTCGTCCCTGGGGGGGTCCCCGGGGGGGACCCTGGGGGGTCCCTGTGGTCGTCCCTGGGGGGTCCCTGGGTCATCCCTGGGGGGTCCCTGGGTCGTCCCTGGGGGGGTCCCTGGGGGGTCCCTGGGGGGTTAATGGGGGGTCCCTGGGTCATCCCTGGGGGGTCCCTGGGGGGTCCCTGGGTCGTCCCTGGGGGGGTCCCTGGGGTCGTCCCTGGGGGGGTCCCTGGGGGGTCCCTGGGTCGTCCCTGGGGGGGTCCCTGGGGTCGTCCCTGGGGGGGTTCCTGGGGGGTCCCTGGTTCGTCCCTGGGGGGTCCCTGGGGGGGTCCCTGGGTCGTCCCTGGGGGGGTCCCTGGGTCGTCCCTGGGGGGTCCCTGGGTCGTCCCTGGGGGGTCCCTGGGGGGGTCCCTGGGTCGTCCCTGGGGGGTCCCTGCGTCGTCCCTGGGGGGGTCCCTGGGTCGTCCCTGGGGGGTCCCTGGGGGGTCCCTGGGGGGTCTAACGATGTTAGAGTTCATTTCCAAAGTGATCAAATTATTTTGTGCAATTAAATGGTCAGCTAGATGATGATGAAAAGGTGAGTATGTGAATACCAATCATAAGTAGGCCTACCATTTAAAAGGTGAGTATGTGAATACCAATCATAAGTAGGCCTACCATTTAAAAGGTGAGTATGTGAATACCAATCATAAGTAGGCCTACCATTTAAAAGGTGAGTATGTGAATACCAATCATAAGTAGGCCTACCATTTAAAAGGTGAGTATGTGAATACCAATCATAAGTAGGCCTACCATTTAAAAGGTGAGTATGTGAATACCAATCATAAGTAGGCCTACCATTTAAAAGGTGAGTATGTGAATACCAATCATAAGTAGGCCTACCATTTAAAAGGTGAGTATGTGAATACCAATCATAAGTAGGCCTACCATTTAAAAGGTGAGTATGTGAATACCAATCATAAGTAGGCCTACCATTTAAAAGGTGAGTATGTGAATACCAATCATAAGTAGGCCTACCATTTAAAAGGTGAGTATGTGAATACCAATCATAAGTAGGCCTACCATTTAAAAGGTGAGTATGTGAATACCAATCATAAGTAGGCCTACCATTTAAAAGGTGAGTATGTGAATACCAATCATAAGTAGGCCTACCATTTAAAAGGTGAGTATGTGAATACCAATCATAAGTAGGCCTACCATTTAAAAGGTGAGTATGTGAATACCAATCATAAGTAGGCCTACCATTTAAAAGGTGAGTATGTGAATACCAATCATAAGTAGGCCTACCATTTAAAAGGTGAGTATGTGAATACCAATCATAAGTAGGCCTACCATTTAAAAGGTGAGTATGTGAATACCAATCATAAGTAGGCCTACCATTTAAAAGGTGAGTATGTGAATACCAATCATAAGTAGGCCTACCATTTAAAAGGTGAGTATGTGAATACCAATCATAAGTAGGCCTACCATTTAAAAGGTGAGTATGTGAATACCAATCATAAGTAGGCCTACCATTTAAAAGGTGAGTATGTGAATACCAATCATAAGTAGGCCTACCATTTAAAAGGTGAGTATGTGAATACCAATCATAAGTAGGCCTACCATTTAAAAGGTGAGTATGTGAATACCAATCATAAGTAGGCCTACCATTTAAAAGGTGAGTATGTGAATACCAATCATAAGTAGGCCTACCATTTCAGGATATTGTTTACTAATGAATGACATTGTTTCGGTACTTTGACGTTTACACTTTTAGCATTCCTACTTTCTCTAGTGTTAACTCTAAACATATCCTCTCTCTCTCTCTCTCTCTCTCTCTCTCTCTCTCTCTCTCTCTCTCTCTCTCTCTCTCTCAATTCAATGCAATTTAAATGAAGGTGAGGCCAGGCTAACTGTCCTCACAGGAGGTCAAAGCCAGGCTAACTTTCCTCACAGGAGGTCAAAGCCAGGCTAACTTTCCTCACAGGAGGTCAAAGCCTGGCTAACTGTCCTCACAGGAGGTCAAAGCCAGGCTAACTGTCCTCACAGGAGGTCAAAGCCAGGCTAACTGTCCTCACAGGAGGTCAAAGCCAGGCTAACTGTCCTCACAGGAGGTCAAAGCCAGGCTAACTGTCCTCACAGGAGGTCAAAGCCAGGCTAACTGTCCTCACAGGAGGTCAAAGCCTGGCTAACTGTCCTCACAGGAGGTCAAAGCCAGGCTAACTGTCCTCACAGGAGGTCAAAGCCAGGCTAACTGTCCTCACAGGAGGTCAAAGCCAGGCTAACTGTCCTCACAGGAGGTCAAAGCCAGGCTAACTGTCCTCACAGGAGGTCAAAGCCAGGCTAACTGTCCTCAGCTCTGGCCTCTGAACAGAACGTGCTGTTGCTCAACAACGACGCACTTATTATAAGATTGTGGCATTTTTTTGGATTTAAAAAAGAAATCACAAGGTATGAAAAACAGAAACCCAAAGCATTTCACAACGACTGGCTGACCCTAAATATACAGTGTTCTGGGTGTGAGTGTGAGTGAGTGCGTGCGTGCGTGCGTGCGTGCGTGCGTGCGTGCGCGCGTGCGCGCGCGGGGTTGGGGGTGGATTTGCTGTTGATTTGACAAGAATTCCTACCAAATAAATAAATAAAGTGGTGCAATTACTGTGTTTTTCCCAAAAATGACGCTCATGTACCAACCATGAGGCAGAGAGATGAGAGACGTTCTCATAATACAAAACACAAACCCAACCAGGCACGTGCACACATAGACATCAAAGGGGGCTTCAGCCCCTGCCCTTTTACCCGTCTGTAAAACAACTGCCCCTTTTACCCGTCTGTAAAACAACTGCCCTTTACCCGTCTGTAAAACAACTGCCCTTTTACCCGTCTGTAAAACAACTGCCCTTTTACCTCGTCTGTAAAACAACTGCCCTTTTACCCGTCTGTAAAACAACTGCCCTTTTACCTCGTCTGTAAAACAACTGCCCTTTTACCCGTCTGTAAAACAACTGCCCTTTTACCTCGTCTGTAAAACAACTGCCCTTTTACCTCGTCTGTAAAACAACTGCCCTGCCGGAAGGAAGGCAGCATTCAGGAGAATTGCTTTTTTTCTGAAGTTTCTGAAGAACTTGAACACAGTATTTTGCGTTGACCAAATTCGTTCATAAATCCATGTCGTAACACCTGCATCTCCACTAGCTAAAGAGTGCTGGGGTTGCGCCCCGGAGAGTGTGTGCACGTGTGTGTACGTGTGTGCACGTGAGCGCGCCTGCCTGCGTGCGTGGCGTGTGTGTGTGTTTATGTAATGGTTAATGGAATTTGACTGCATTCATTCTAAAACCCAACCTCCACATTTCAACATCACACAGAGAGCTGTAACCTGTTTTGTTTTGTTCTCCTGTCTGCCAACTTTCTGTTAAATATTTGTCTAATTTTCTTAGAAAAATGTGTATTTTGTAATCTCTGGATCCCCTTGAAAAGGAGATGATTCATCTCAAGGGGTTATAATTCCCAATAAAGAATTTCCATATAACACATTTTGGGGCGGGAACCCCTTTTGGTGTTAGCATTATGTTATGCTTTAGCTATTGAAAAATAGCAGATCTACAAGCTCATAGCGCGCCACTCGGTGGCCTATATAGCGTGTAGGTCTGCTATTTTTGAAAAAGGGCTCCTGGGGCCATTGATTTAGTTAAATGTAGGTCAAAAAGATGATAAAAACACGGAAAAACACAAAAATGTCGCGCCCTATGGGGACCCTGCAAAAATGACCGGCCCAGCACCGGGCTAGTAGACTAATGACCGGCCCAGCACCGGTCTAGTAGACTAATGACCGGCCCAGCACCGGTCTAGTAGACTAATGACCGGCCCAGCACCGGTCTAGTAGACTAATGACCGGCCCAGCACCGGGTCTAGTAGACTAATGACCTGCCCAGCACCGGTCTAGTAGACTAATGACCGGCCCAGCACCGGTCTAGTAGACTAATGACCGGCCCAGCACCGGTCTAGTAGACTAATGACCGGCCCACCGGTCTAGTAGACTAATGACCGGCCCAGCACCGGGCTAGTAGACTAATGACCGGCCCAGCACCGGGCTAGTAGACTAATGACCTGCCCAGCACCGGTCTAGTAGACTAATGACCTGCCCAGCACCGGTCTAGTAGACTAATGACCTGCCCAGCACCGGTCTAGTAGACTAATGACCTGCCCAGCACCGGTCTAGTAGACTAATGACCTGCCCAGCACCGGTCTAGTAGACTAATGACCGGCCCAGCACCGGGGTCTAGTAGACTAATGACCGGCCCAGCACCGGGCTAGTAGACTAATGACCGGCCCAGCACCGGTCTAGTAGACTAATGACCGGCCCAGCACCGGGTCTAGTAGACTAATGACCGGCCCAGCACCGGGTCTAGTAGACTAATGACCGGCCCAGCACCGGGCTAGTAGACTAATGACCGGCCCAGCACCGGGTTAGTAGACTAATGATCTGCCCAGCTCCGGTCTGGTGACTAATGACCGGCCCAGCACCGGGCTAGTAGACTAATGACCTGCCCAGCACCGGTCTAGTAGACTAATGACCTGCCCAGCACCGGGCTAGTAGACTAATGACCTGCCCAGCACCGGTCTAGTAGACTAATGACCTGCCCAGCACCGGTCTAGTAGACTAATGACCTGCCCAGCACCGGGTTAGTAGACTAATGACCGGCCCAGCACCGGGTCTAGTAGACTAATGACCGGCCCAGCACCGGTCT
>NW_027637875.1:0-10000 GCF_951216825.1 Electrona antarctica | reverse complement strand
ATTGGCTGTTGGTAGTCATGGCTGCCAGTTCCTATTGGCTGTTGGTAGTCATGGCTGCCAGTTCCTATTGGCTGTTGCTAGTCATGGTTGCCAGTTCCTTTTGGCTGTTGGTAGTCATGGCTGCCAGTTCCTATTGTCTGTTGGTAGTCATGGCTGCCAGTTCCTATTGGCTGTTGGTAGTCATGGCTGCCAGTTCCTATTGGATGTTGGTAGTCATGGCTGCCAGTTCCTATTGGCTGTTGGTAGTCATGGCTGCCAGTTCCTATTGGCTGTTGGTAGTCATGGCTGCCAGTTCCTATTGGCTGTTGCTAGTCATGGCTGCTATAGTTCCTATTGGCTGTTGGTAGTCATGGCTGCCAGTTCCTATTGGCTGTTGCTAGTCATGGCTGCCAGTTCCTTTTGGCTGTTGGTAGTCATGGCTGCCAGTTCTTATTGGCTGTTGGTAGTCATGGCTGCCAGTTCCTATTGGCTGTTGGTAGTCATGGCTGCCAGTTCCTATTGGCTGTTGCTAGTCATGGCTGCCAGTTCCCACCTGATGTTGTGTGGGAGTCCAGACTGCTCCAGACCGTACTGAATAACTGCTAGCTTACACAACGTCTTCAGACTAGGACTGAAGTCCAAGACATACAGGTCATCAGGTGTTTTGTCTCCTCCAAAGAGGATGATACGATCTCCCAGCATGCAACAGCACATCCTATATGTGGGGGGCGGGCCTTTCCCCTTGGGCTCAACCCTCTTCCAGGAGAAGGTCTCTGGACTGAATTTCCACAGATCATTGATGTACTGGTTACCGTTCCAGCCCCCAAATACATATAGCTCTCCATTGTAGGTAAAGGCTGAATGACGCCAGCGTCCTTCTGGAAGAAGCTGTGCAGAAGGCGTGTCCAGCCAAGTGTCGGCCTCTGTGTCAAACACTCTGATGGTGTTGTAGTTCTGATCCCTCACGCCCCAAAATACATACATCTTTGTACCGATGATGGTGGCAGAATGACGCCATGAAACAGGAGGTGGAGTTCCTCTGGTGTTAATTACAGACCAGAACATTGTGCTGGTGTCCAACTTGTACATGTGTTTAGTCCTTCCTCCATAGATAAACATGATTTTCCCCAACACACAGGCTGAGTGGTCCTCCCTCTCCTTTGGAACAGCCCCAGAAACCTGTGGTTTGAACCATATGTGGGCGTCGACATCAAAGGCATACAGATTGCAGTACCTGACTGTTTTGTCGTACTCCTTCCCTATCCAGAAGTAGACAGTATCTTCAATCAGCACAGCTGTGAAGCCGCAGCGCCTGGAGGGTAAGTGAGGTTCTCCTCTTCCAGTTCCCACTGGGGTTAACCGTCTCCAGCGTAAAGTCAGTGTGTTGAAGACCTGCACACCAATCATTCTACTTCTTCTTTTCTTCTCACCCCTCCTTCTAAAGTAGTACAGCTCGTGTCTCACGGCTACAGCAGCACCATGTTCCTTTGGGGATCCTTTCTGATGCAACGTCCAGGAAAACATTTCTTAACTCGACAGTTGATGGTGAACTGAAGTAAAGATGTTGGTTTCCTGCTCTGTAGAAGAACGAAGAGCTCAATAGAAAAGAAAAGGAGAGCCAATGAGGTACGCTTCTAGATTCTAGAGCTCTTAGAATCTTGGTCGAAGTAGTCTTGAAGATAACAGTCTTGAAGATAACAGCCTTGAAGATAACATTCTTGAAGATAACAGTCTTGAAGATAACAGTCTTGAAGATAACAGTCTTGAAGATAACAGTCTTGAAGCGATCTGTGGTGAAGAGTTGAGTCTTGGAGAAAGCAATAACGTCTGTAGATTATAGGAAGCTTTATTCAACCGAGACTCTTTCTGAGGCTGCAGTTCTTTTTATCAGCTGGATGGATTGAATCGTGTCATACTGGTGATGTCACATCTAAGTATGACATCAGGGAGCCCATATTTGGGCGTGGCTGAGCTGACCAGCTGTCATCATTTCAGGACCAGGTGAGGTGGACCAGGTATAGTGTTAATTAATGCCCCCAAACAAAATCACACTCATGTGAAGTGAGGGGCGCGCAGCGAGGGCAGTGGGCTATTTATATCAGCCAGATGACGTCTTACGTTGACATTTACTGCTCTGTGTGTAGGTCCCAGTGCCCTGAGGACCTCCCACGGGTCACGGACAAAGTCAGAGAGAGAAGGATGAGGCTGGCAGGGCACTGCGTCACGCACCCAGAACTAGAGGCAAGTAAACTGACCCTATGGGAGCCAACCCAGGGCAAAGCCAGGAGGGGAAAGAAGCATACCACCTATGTAGACGGGCTGCGGCACGACAGCTTGGCTGACAACACTGCAGAGCTCAAGAACCTGATGTTAGATTGTGTGGGGCAGCGATCCAGGAATCCTGAGTTGGTGTTGGCTAGACCTCACTCTGGCAGTAACTAACCAACTGCCCTGAACACACATCAAAGTCCATAGACTTGGCTGGGGATTATCCCCATATGGGGAAAATGTCAGTAATGCCAGTCACTCAATATCCCCATACTGGGAATGCCCCCAAATAAGCCCAGGTCTCGTGACATGTTTTGACTGAGTCATGTTTTGACTCCAAGTTACTGAGTCATGTTTTGACTCCAACTTAAGTTACTGAGTCATGTTTTGACTCCAAGTTACTGAGTCATGTTTTGACTCCAAGTTACTGAGTCATGTTTTGACTCCAACTTAAGTTACTGAGTCATGTTTTGACTACAAATTAAGTTACTGAGTCATGTTTTGACTCCAAGTTAATAAGTCATGTTTTGACTCCAACTTAAGTTACTGAGTCATGTTTTGACTCCAACTTAAGTTACTGAGTCATGTTTTGACTACAAATTAAGTTACTGAGTCATGTTTTGACTCCAACTTACTGAGTCATGTTTTGACTCCAACTTACTGAGTCATGTTTTGACTCCAACTTAAGTTACTGAGTCATGTTTTGACTCCTCCTTCTTCTCACTACTAAAACGGTTTTTGTTTTGTTTTTACAAAGGGGGCGGGGCCATATCTGCATCTCATGTCATACTGTATCTTTGGATTATTACACAGTCACATAAATGCATCACATTGCAGCGATTTAAATACAATGCGATACCAATAGTATTTTGTCATTTTATATTTAGTTTTAATATATTCTGTTGTGGACAGATTTGGTAGTAACTAATTACTGTCAAGTATCACACATTTATTTTATTTTAAAAAATAATTGGGGGGGAGGGGTGTCACTGTTTGGTCTATTTTTTGTTCCATTTCCTAATTTCTTTCATCTGTTTTTGCTAGTCATGGCTGCCAGTTCCTATTGGCTGTTGGTAGTCATGGCTGCCAGTTCCTATTGGCTGTTGGTAGTCATGGCTGCCAGTTCCTATTGGCTGTTGGTAGTCATGGCTGCCAGTTCCTATTGGCTGTTGCTAGTCATGGCTGCCAGTTCCCACCTGATGTTGTGTGGGAGTCCAGACTGCTCCAGACCGTACTGAATAACTGCTAGCTTACACAACGTCTTCAGACTAGGTCCAAGTCCAAGACATACAGGTCAAGGTTTTGTCTTCCTCCAAAGAGGATGATACGATCTCACAGCATGCAACAGCACATCCCATATGTGGGGGGCGGGCCTTTCCCCTTGGGCTCAACCCTCTTCCAGGAGAAGGTCTCTGGACTGAATTTCCACAGATCATTGAAGTCATCGTCATGGTTCCAGCCACCAAATATGTACAGTTCTCCATTGTAGGTAAAGGCTGAATGACCCCATCGTCCTTCTGGAAGAAGCTGTGCAGAAGGTGTGTCCAGCCAGAGGTCCGTCTCTGTGTCAAACACTCTGATGTTGTTGTACTTAAACAGACCACTCCCCCAGCCCCCAAATACAAACATCTTTGTCCCGATGATGGTTGAGGAGGTAGAGTTCCTCTGGTGTTAATTAAAGTTTGGGCGTGGCTGAGCTGACCAGCTGGCATCATTTCAGGACCAGGTGAGGTGGATCAGGTATAGTGTTAATTAATGCCCCCAAACAAAATCACACTCATGTGAAGTGAGGGGCGTGCAGCGAGGGCAGTGGGCTATTTATATTAGCCAGATGACGTCTTACGTTGACATTTACTGCCCTGAACAAACATTTAAAGTCCATAGACTCGGCTGGCCTATGACGTAATGTCTGAAAGCCATGAGGGTCTAGCGCCGCTCAGACAAAAATATATAAAAACAAGAAGAAAACCCCACCGTGACGTCATGTGGCAAGCAAGTCTATGGACTTTTAATATTTGCTGTAAGCAGTGACGTCATCTGGCAGCCAACGTGGGCGCCCCTCACTCACTTCACATGAGTGTGATCTTGAATATTTAACGTAAATAAATGTTACACTGTAACTGATTTCACTGTACTGTTACAGTAAATTACTGGCAGCACTGACGCCTGCAATCTACTGTAATTCATTTTACAGTAGTTTTACCACCAGTATATTTTACCGTCCATTTAATTTCAAGGACCCCCAGTTCGACATGCGTTAGTCTACGGACCCCCATTTAATGGCATCTCTATCTCTGGGACCCCCAATTTATATTGTAAAATCAATGTTAATTGATAGGGTCTGTTTGGTTCCATCTCTGAGTTACTGACCCATAAGGGTCCATTTGGTTCCAAACTAGGAACTCCCTCAAGGTGTAAACGGTCTGAAATAGGCGCTGCCAGCAGCAGTATAGTCGCTGTTAAGCGTTCTCCAACAGCAGGTTAGTGTATTTGGGTCTCGTTGCACATGTTGTTGTCGGTGGAAGCAAAGCGTTGGCCGGCCGGACGGCCCGGCTGCTGGTTTTTTTTCTTTTTTTGGTGTGTGGATCAAAGCGAATCACCAGCCGAGTGTCGGGACGCGTTGTTCTCGCTCGCACATTCTTTACGAGAGGAGCGCCAAGTCCCACACACACACACACACACACACACACACACACACACACACACACACACACACACACACACACACACACACCACACACACACACACACACACCACACCCACACACACACACACACACACACCACACCCACACACACACACACACACACACACACACACACACACACACACACACACACACACACACACACACACACACACACACACACACACACACACACACACACACACACACACCACACACACACACACACACACACACACACACACACACACACACACACACACCACACACACACACACACCAAGTCCCAGCCCCTGTGCCAGACTGGAGAGAGAGAGAGAACACATCATTACATCAGCACCCTTTAATTCACCATACCGCCGTGCCACGCGCACCCACGCACGCACGCAGGCACGCACGCACGCACGCACGCACGCACGCACGCACGCACGCACGCACGCACGCACGCACGCACGCACGCACGCACGCACGCACGCACGCACGCACGCACACACACTAGTAGCTACTATACTTGTTTACTCTTGAAAAAAGGTTCCTTCGTGCCGCGTAGCGTAGCGTAGGTGATTAGTGTGTTGGAATTGTGTTGTTTGGGGCGGGGTCTGTTGTTTTGGGGCAGGGTCTATTGTGTTGTATAGAGAGAGTGTCGCAGCCCCGCCCCCTTTCATGATGACGAGCGGCCCAGCCCTTCCTTACTGGAGGATTATCTGTATTTGGCCGCCGACCCTCATCTGAAAAATGTATCTGTATTTGGCCGCCGACCCTCATCTGAAAATATGTTGTTAATCCAGGGACCCCCTGAGTAAAAAAAAACGTTCGTTCTGAAAGAATATATATTCAAAGATTTGCGCCACATTTTGACGAATTAAAAAAAAATAGCAGACCTGCAAGCTACGAGCTTGTAGATCTGCTATTTTTCAATAGCTAAAGTATAACATAATGCTTATTAAAACACCAAAAGGGGTTCCCGTCCAGAATGGGATAACTTCACACGAACACAAATAACACTAATATGAGGATGCTTCCTGTAATGTTTCTTTATCGTGTTCTTCTCGTTGCATCCTGGGATTATTTCTGAGTCTGGTGGTGACGTCGTACTGTACGTACTGTACTTCTAATTACGCATTGGATTTATTGGCCGTGACAGACAGGCCTACACACAAAAACACACACACGCACACACACACGCGCACGCACACACACGCACACGCACACGCACACACACACACACACACCGCTGTAAACTGTATGAAAGGATGGTACTGTTTTCTCTGAGTGAGGAAACAGATGATGTCATCAGTAACTATGCTGTACTGTCCTTCTTATCATATACAGTAAGAGAGTGAGAGTAAAGACCTGTTCATACTCCAGTTTACTATGAAAACCTACAAAACCTGTCCGTCAGTCACGCCTCGCGACACGCTCCATATATGGGCCAATACAGAACTGATTCCGTATGCTGCTGATCTGACCTCATATGACCTCATCAAACCCTGTACACTTGATTTTCCTATAGAAGCTTTATCATTGGTCGGGAAAAAAAACCCTGTCTCAATGACGCGTGATTATGAATCCCACCAACGTTCTAGGGTAGACCCGCCTCCCCATGTGTCTGATTGGCTCCCGGGAAGGCATCGTTTTACTGAGGTTAGGCCGTTCGGTTTAGGTTTAGGGGGGTGCATACTTAGTTTAGACTAGTCATTGGTTAGACATGGGTTAAGGTTAGGTTTAGGGTGCATACTTAGTTTAGACTAGTCCTTGGTTAGACATGGGTTAAGGTTAGGTTTAGGGTGCATACTTAGTTTAGACTAGTCGTTGGTTAGACATGTGTTAAGGTTAGGTTTAGGGTGCATACTTAGTTTAGACTAGTCATTGGTTAGACATGGGTTAAGGTTAGGTTTAGGGGGGTGCATACTTAGTTTAGACTAGTCATTGGTTAGACATGGGTTAAGGTTAGGTTTAGGGTGCATACTTAGTTTAGACTAGTCATTGGTTAGACATGGGTTAAGGTTAGGTTTAGGGTGCATACTTAGTTTAGACTAGTCATTGGTTAGACATGGGTTAAGGTTAGGTTTAGGGTGCATACTTAGTTTAGACTAGTCATTGGTTAGACATGGGTTAAGGTTAGGTTTAGGGTGCATACTTAGTTTAGACTAGTCATTGGTTAGACATGGGTTAAGGTTAGGTTTAGGTGTGCTGCCCCGTGGGAGGTTAGGGTTAGGGTGAGGGTTTGAGATAGGTTGTAGTTGTAGGACTAATGACGAGAACTGTCAATCACAACGACTACTGGCCAATCACAGCGGGGCTTTCCTAGAACGTTGGTGGGATACATAATACCGCCTCAATGACTAACCAATCAGGAAGTAGACAGGCAAATCGACCAATGACAAAGCTTCTATAGGAAAATCTTTGAATGCAGATCGCGGCCCCTAGATGTGTCACAGAGACTACATTTGTTTTGGGAGCGTTCTACCCGTTGCTGGCTGTCTGAATACCAACAAAAATAAAAATAAAAAGGTCATTAAAATGT
This sequence comes from Electrona antarctica, assembly GCF_951216825.1. Classification (NCBI taxonomy): domain Eukaryota; kingdom Metazoa; phylum Chordata; class Actinopteri; order Myctophiformes; family Myctophidae; genus Electrona; species Electrona antarctica. Next base: position 2,539 of record NW_027637875.1, on the reverse strand, counting down.
TGACATATTATTGCTTATAGCAGCTTTAAACCCATTCTGTAGGGGAACCCCTTTTGGTGTTAGCATTATGTTATGCTATTGAAAAATAGCAGATCTACAAGCTCATAGCGCGCCACCGAGTGGCGTGCTATGAGCTTGTAGATCTGCTATTTTTGAAAAATCAAATAACGACTGACATAGAAACATAGCTTTTTCAGAAAACTGTCAGGATTTAGAAGACATTTTTAGAATCTGATCTCAGGTCAAAATGGATTAAGTAACTGTGCTCTGTTACTGAGCAGCTCTGAGTTCTCTGAGTTCTCTGACTGACGTCATCTCCGTTTTTATCTCCCATTTTCCTTCCGATGCTGACCCTGGTCTGACCTGGAGAATGCCAGGGATTTCCGGGCTCCTGCATGGGGGGGGGCCCTGTGCGTGCGTGCGTCATGCGTGCGTGCGTGCGTGCGTGCGTGCGTGCGTGCGTGCGTGCGTGCGTGCGTGCGTGCGTGACAGCTACCTGCTGCTAACGAGCGTCTGACCAGCTGACCCAATTCTTGACATCCAGGGTCAACAGGGTCAGTAACCGAGTCCTTTTACTTAAGTACAATGTCGACTATTTTACTCTATTTATACTTGTTTCCACTACATCTCAGACGCAAAGGTTGTAACTTTTACTATTATTATTAATAATATTATTATTATTACTTTTACTCCACTACAATTATACAATTATACAATTATTTGAAAACTTTAGTTTCGAGATACTTTGTACATTTTGATTACTTTTGATGCCTATACTTTGTATGTTTACTTATAGTACATTTCCACTGAGGAAAACTAAATGGAAACTAAATGGAAACTAAATGGAAACTAAATGAAAACTAAATGGAAACTAAATGGAAACTAAATGGAAACTAAATGAAAACTAAATGGAAACTAAATGAAAACTAAATGGAAACTAAATGGAAACTAAATGGAAACTAAATGAAAACTAAATGAAAACTATACTAAATGAAAACTAAATGAAAACTAAATTGAAACTAAATGGAAACTAAATGGAAACTAAATGAAAACTAAATTAAAACTAAATTAAAACTAAATTAAAACTAAGCTATGATGAATAAAACTAAGACTAAATATATTGACAATTTCGCTCAACAAATAAAAACTAGACTAAAATGTTAGGAAGGTCCTAGTGGACAAGAGATCCAAGTCATTTTACACTTGGTTGCATGTTGAAAATAGCCGATCTACAAGCTCGTAGATCGGCTTGTAGATCGGCTATTTTCAGCAATTATAAAATCAGCCATTACGACGGCATCAATGCCCGCCAAAACACATTTTAGTCGACTAAATCAACCGTGGTTTTAGTAGACTAAAATCTTATGATATTTAGTCGACTAAAACTAGACTAACACTAAAACATTCTAAAATGTGACTAAAACTAAATGAAAACTGTTCAAGAGACTACGACTAAAACTAGAATCTAAATTTGCTGCAGTCAAAATGAACACTGATGTATAGTAGATCTACAAGCTCAAAGAGCAGCACAATGTAGAAGAAGCGTTGTGAGCTTGTACATCTACTATTTTCCAACACCCAAAGTGTAAAATATGGTCAAAGTGGTTAAAATGATGGTGATTGTGTCGCTCATGTTCTGTTGACAAGGTTTGATCCTTAGGGGGCGCTGTGGGGAGGTTTGACCATTAGGGGGCGCTGTGAGGGAGGAAAGAATCATGTTAGCAATAGTTCCAGGAAGTGAGGTACCAGGAAAAAGCTATAAAAGCACAGGAAGTGAGGCCGCCGAAGGAGGAGGAGTCTATTTTAGGGATCCAAAAAGAGTGTTTGTTTGTCAAAGAGACTCTTTTCATTCAAGGACAAAACTAAACATTAATGAGAAATTGATAAGCCACAGAATAGTGGGGCTAACTTTGTGGAGTAACCAGTGTTTTATGGCAGCTATTTTAGGCTAGTCATAGTCTTTGGAATTAAACTTCATTTAGTTTTAGTCACATTTTAGTCACCTGGAATGTTTTAGTTTAGTCGACTAAATCTACAGTTGATTTAGTCGAGCCCACAACGTATCGTGAGCTTGTAGATCTGCTATTTTCAACATGCAACCAAGTGTAAAATGACTCATACTGGATCTCTTGTCCACTAGTCCCTTCCTAACATTTTAGACTAGTTTTTATTTGTTGACGAAATTGTCAGTATATTTAGTAGTAGTTAGTTTTCATGTAGTTTTCATGTAGTTTTCATGTAGTTTTCATGTAGTTGTCATGTAGTTTCCATTTAGTTTCCGTCAGTGGAAAAAAGGTAGTGGACAAAATCAACACGGGTTGAATAACTAACTTTAACTGAAGCTAACTCAGTTTAAACTGTAACTAACTTTAACTAACTTTAACTAACTTAGTTTAAACTGTAACTAACTTTAACTGAAGCTAACTTAGTTTAAACTGTAACTAACTTTAACTAACTTTAACTAACTTAGTTTAAACTGTAACTAACATTAACTAACTTTAACTAACTTAGTTTAAACTGTAACTAACTTTAACTAACT
>NW_027637876.1:2500-27476 GCF_951216825.1 Electrona antarctica | reverse complement strand
GCAAGCTCGTAGCTTGTCTATATGAATTCCCCTATGGGGATTATAATACAACATATAGCTGCAAGCTCGTAGCTTGTCTATATGAATTCCCCTATGGGGATTATAATACAACATATAGCTGCAAGCAGCGATAAGGCGGGACCAAGAAAGAAGACGATACGCAATAAGAACAATATGCACAAATAAGACTGACGAGCTGAGTTCTCATTACCCGGATTTGAAAACACAACCTTGTGGTCCGAAGGCAAGAGCTCTACTGACTGAGCTACACGGAGACAATGAACATTTCATGCAAATTGCTCAAAAAACCTGGCGTGAAAATCAGGTATAAGCGTTTTTTAAACTGCTCAAAGTGGCAGAAGATCTGAGGGCGGAGCTTACTGCTCAAAGTGACAGATGTGTTCCCCATGAGTCAAGGAGATCTGAGGGCGGAGCTTACTGATCAAAGTGACAGATGTGTTCCCCATGAGTCAAGGAGATCTGAGGGCGGAGCGTACTGATCAAAGTGACAGATGTGTTCCCCATGAGTCAAGGAGATCTGAGGGCGGAGCGTACTGATCAAAGTGACAGATGTGTTCCCCATGAGTCAAGGAACAAGTGGAAACAAACCATGACTTTTGGACAAACGAGGCATGAGTTATACCTGTTCAAAGGTTTCATTTTCAAATGATTGCCATAGCGCCCCCCTTTGACCTATTGGAGTAAGACTGATTGCCATAGCGCCCCCCTTTGACCTATTGGAGTAAGACTGATTGCCATAGCGCCCCCCTTTGACCTATTGGAGTAAGACTGCTTTCATTTGACATGGCCCTCTACCATACTAGTACAGGAAATCTATGGAAAATACAGGATCAACCTCTAACTAATTGCAAAAAAACAGAACTCAGCTGATTTTGCATCTTCAATATATCCTGAATAACAGGAAAAAAGTTGCCTGGAATTGTCTGAGGGGAAAGTGTTGAAAATAGCCTGTACAGTATGGCCACTATTGACATCCTATTATAAGGTAATGTTTTCTAAATGTCCTTATGCTTTAAGTAGCATGTGACATATCAAACTAGGGGGTTTTCATGATGCTGAATCCATTCCAAGCATTAGTTTTGCATAAAAACACTCATTGGGCTAAATTTGGCCATAGCAACTTGCCCAAATGTGCTGACCTCATTACATTTTGGCAAGTTGCTATGGCCAAATTTAGCCCAATGAGTGTTTTTATGCAAAACGAATGCTTGGAATGGCTAAAGCATCATGACAACAACCTAGTTTGATATGTCACATGCTACTTAAAGCATAAGGAAATTTAGAAAATATTGCCTTATAATAGGATGTCAATGGTGGCCACACTGTACAGGCTATTTTCAACACTTTCCCCTCAGACAATTCCAGGCAACTTTCTTTCTGTTATTCAGGATATATTGAAGATGCAAAATCAGTTGAGTTTGTTTTTTTTGCAATTAGTTAGAGGTCAAATTACATTATTACTGGACTATACTGTACAGTTGCAAAAGCATATGACGCTGCACATATGTATTAGGGACAAAAGAAGAATTTTCACAAACCAGCAATTTCCATTGGCTCATAAAAACCTATTTTTTTCACTTAAAAAAAATGTACTACGATTTTTTTTTGTCCGTATAGGTCCAAAGTTCATGTGTAGAAGTTTTTGTGCACTATTGTGCATAGTCACCGTTTGGAATGGCCCTCTACCAGATTCCCGCGTTTCGCGAAAACCGACTGCCAGAACAGCTATTTGTGGCGGACTTCTTGGTCCCTTAATAAAACACAGTTCCACCAGGGGCAGTGCCCGGTGTCGTTCCACACCCCCACAGGGAGGGCAGTGCCCGGTGTCGTTCCACACCCCCACAGGGAGTGCAGTGCCCGGTGTCGTTCCACACCCCCACAGGGAGGGCAGTGCCCGGTGTCGTTCCACACCCCCACAGGGAGGGCAGTGCCCGGTGTCGTTCCACACCCCCACAGGGAGTGCAGTGCCCGGTGTCGTTCCACACCCCCACAGGGAGGGCAGTGCCCGGTGTCGTTCCACACCCCCACAGGGAGGGCAGTGCCCGGTGTCTAGTCGGTCGGACCCACGGTTGTCCAGAACCGCCACAAAAGGCCTGTCTCTGCCCGGGCTCTGGACAGAGGCCCCTGCCCAGTGTCCATATATGGAGCTGTCCTGTTCTGACATCACAACACTCCATATTTGGGCATGCCTGACACAGAACTCCATATAAAGGGATACAGGGAGCTCTAGCGATGTTGGCGTCAGACTGCGGTCCTCTATGTCTGATCCTCATTTCCAACCTCATTCTTATTCCAATGAAATGTAACCGATCTCTACAAATATTAATTTTCCAACCATAAAACAAGCTCTTTTGGTGTGAAGACATTTATTGTCCTCGCAACAATATGTGACTAAATTTGACTGAGGGACTGCCATTGGATTTTTTTGAATTTTCGTGTTTTCATGTCATATGAAAGCAAATTGACATATTGGTTGTTCAGTTTGACCCACCAGTTTTGGAGATATGGCTCATAGAGTAATGTCTTGCAGAAAACAGCGAGTTGAGAAAACAGGCTTGAAAGGTTCACTTCTGTGGTCTCTAACATTACACCTAGCTACATGTTTAAGCATTTATTTCATATTTACATGTCGATTTCAGCTCTGACACTTATTTCAGACATGCTCTAGTATGTGAAGAGTCTGCCTGTGCTATAAACTCATTTTGATAAAAAAAAATAAAAAAAAGTTTTTCTCCTCTGGTGAAAAGCTGTAATTTGCGCGATGGCAGTCTCTCAGTCAAATCTGGTCACATATACTCCTCACGTTCTACTAGACTCCAGGGGACAATCTGTCCTCACGCACGCACGCACGCACGCACGCACGCACGCACGCACGCACGCACGCACGCACGCACGCACGCACGCACGCACGCACTCACATTTGAGTTGGGTTGATCATTTGTATGTCCCTTCCTCTGGCGCCCACAGTTCCAACAACAGTCTCACATATGCTCTCGCGCCACGCAGCGTATGGCTCGCTGACTCCCTGCCAGTCTGTCACATGTATGCCAACCTCGCATCTCCACTTTCACTGTTCACACCTGTTCTCGTGTCATAAATCGATGCCCTTCGAATCTTTTTTATTTTTTATTTTTTTTACGGTGCCGTTTCGCATCCATATAAAGCAATATAAAACGAATATATACGTCAATCGCAGACAATTATCGGGCCGATAATACAATCTTATCTGGCCGATAATGATGATGTCGTAATTCCTGATATCGGGCCGATAATTATGGTGCATCCCTAGTTCAGAACAGACCTGTGGTCGTAAAACAGTTCAGTGTCTGACCCGGTTCAGAAGACCCGAAATAGAAGCACTCAGGTTCTGTTATGTTGAACTGCACCCCCCCCGCTGTCGCTGTGCTGCTGGACACTGTGTGTGTGTGTGTGTGTGCGTGTGTGCGTGCGTGTGTGCGTGCGTGTGTGCGTGTGCGTGCGTGCGTGTGCGTGTGTGTGTGTGTGCGCGTTTGTGCGTGCATGCGTGCGTGCGTATACATGTCGTTCCCAAACTGTGCGTGCGCTTGCAGAAGCTTGAGGAGTGGTCATGTGATCCAACCAGGAAGTGGGTCACACATCAAACTTTAATGTTAAACATTTTTACTCCCAAATCCTCCAGCGTGCCATCCTGCTGCGCCTATTTTTACAATATGCTTCTAAACAGTTTTCTGAAACCCTATATCAGTGGTTCTCTGTCGAGGACCCCCAGAATTATCTGTATTTGGCCGCGGAGCTGAAAATGTGTTGTTCCAGGGACCCCCCCACCAGAAGCAGAAATTGAGTTAAAATCATTTGCTTTGAAAGAATATATGAATATATATTCAAAGATGTGGGCTACATTTTCACGATAAAAACAAGAAAATAGCAGATCTACAAGCTTGTAGGCTCGGTGCCACGCTATGAGCTTGTAGATCTGCTATTTTTCAATAGCTAAAGTATAGCATAATGCTTAAAACACCAAAAGGGGTTCCCGTCGTGAATGGGTTAAAGGACCACTTCACCACTTTTCAACCTGTCTTCATATAATTGCTCCTCACTAAATGTTCATGATAAAATCCCACCAGTGACATCATCGTTAGGCAGAATCTATTTTAACCCATTCAGTCCTGACCTCAAAATTAAAAAAAAATCTTCTAAATCCTCCTATGAGACACAGACTGGTTTCTGAACTGCCCACAGCCCTCCTATGAGACACAGACTGGTTTCTGAACTACCCACAGCCCTCCTATGAGACACAGACTGGTTTTTGAACTATCCCTCCTATGAGACACAGACTGGTTTCTGAACTGCCCACATCCCTCCTATGAGACACAGACTGGTTTCTGAACTGCCCACAGCCCTCCTATGAGACACATACTGGTTTATGAACCGCCCACAGCCCTCCTATGAGACACAGACTGGTTTCTGAACCGCCCACAGCCCTCCTATGAGACACAGACTGGTTTCTGAACCGCCCACAGCCCTCCTATGAGACACAGACTGGTTTCTGAACTGCCCACAGCCCTCCTATGAGACACAGACTGGTTTCTGAACTGCCCACAGCCCTCCTATGAGACACAGACTGGTTTCTGAACCGCCCACAGCCCTCCTATGAGACACAGACTGGTTTCTGAACTGCCCACAGCCCTCCTATGATACACAGACTGGTTTCTGAACTGCCCACAGCCCTCCTATGAGACACAGACTGGTTTCTGAACTTCCCACAGCCCTCCTATGAGACACAGACTGGTTTATGAACTGCCCACAGCCCTCCTATGAGACACAGACTGGTTTCTGAACCGCTCACAGCCCTCCTATGAGACACAGACTGGTTTCTGAACTGCCCACAGCCCTCCTATGAGACACAGACTGGTTTCTGAACTGCCCACAGCCCTCCTATGAGACAGACTGGTTTCTGAACCGCCCACCGCCCTCCTATGAGACACAGACTGGTTTCTGAACTGCCCACAGCCCTCCTATGAGACACAGACTGGTTTCTGAACCGCCCACAGCCCTCCTATGAGACACAGACTGGTTTCTGAACCGCCCACAGCCCTCCTATGAGACACAGACTGGTTTCTGAACCGCCCACAGCCCTCCTATGAGACACAGACTGGTTTCTGAACCGCCCACAGCCCTCCTATGAGACACAGACTGGTTTCTGAACCGCCCACAGCCCTCCTATGAGACACATACTGGTTTCTGAACTGCCCACAGCCGAGACACAGACTGGTTTCTAAACTGCCCACAGCCCTCCTATGAGACACAGACTGGTTTCTGAACCGCCCACAGCCCTCCTATGAGACACAGACTGGTTTCTGAACCGCCCACAGCCCTCCTATGAGACACAGACTGGTTTCTGAACTGCCCACAGCCCTCCTATGAGACACAGACTGGTTTCTGAACCGCCCACCGCCCTCCTATGAGACACAGACTGGTTTCTGAACCGCCCACCGCCCTCCTATGAGACACAGCCTGGTTTCTGAACCGCCCACAGCCCTCCTATGAGACACAGACTGGTTTCTGAACTGCCCACAGCCCTCCTATGAGACACAGACTGGTTTCTGAACCGCCCACAGAGACGGAGACTGGTTTCTGAACCGCCCACAGCCCTCCACAGCCCTCCTATGAGACAGACTGGTTTCTGAACCGCCCACAGCCCTCCTATGAGACAGACTGGTTTCTGAACCGCCCACCGCCCTCCTATGAGACAGACTGGTTTCTGAACCGCCCACAGCCCTCCTATGAGACACCGACTGGTTTCTGAACCGCCCACAGCCCTCCTATGAGACAGACTGGTTTCTGAACCGCCCACCGCCCTCCTATGAGACAGACTGGTTTCTGAACCGCCCACCGCCCTCCTATGAGACAGACTGGTTTCTGAACCGCCCACCGCCCTCCTATGAGACAGACTGGTTTCTGAACCGCCCACCGCCCTCCACCGCCCTCCTATTGGGGAAAAAAACATATGTTTCTATATCAGTGGTTCTCAAACCTTTTCATGTCAAGGACTCTTCAAAACTATAGGAAGTTATTCCGGGACCCACCCAGAGGCTAAGCTTTCACGATTTCTCAAAAAGCAGATCTACAAGCTCGTAGTTTTTCCCCATTTACTACAGCACTAGTTCTCAGACTGTGGTATGTGCTCATTTTCTAAAGTGACAATTTAATGAGCTTGTAGATCTGCTATTTTTGAAAAGCCAGGGTTTAAAATGACAGATGTCTTCCTGGATGTAAAGGGTTAACCATCAGTTGTCACGCAGATAATTCAGATTAATTATTGAATCGTGTTTTTGAACATTTGGGAACGTTTTGAATAAGAACGACATTTATGTTCCCGACTTTAAGAGCTTTAAAAAACTAAAAGACAGAATACGTATGGATTAATTATGCAGAGGACTGAGTGACGATGACAGTAACGATGCTCAAAGGACTGAGTGACGATGACAGTAACGATGCTCAGAGGACTGAGTGACGATGACAGTAACGATGCTCAAAGGACTGAGTGACGATGACAGTAACGATGCTCAAAGGACTGAGTGACGATGACAGTAACGATGCTCAAAGGACTGAGTGACGATGACAGTAACGATGCTCAAAGGACTGAGTGACGATGACAGTAACGATGCTCAAAATAAAGAATGTTTAAAATGGTACCCGCTTCACAAAATGCTAAGATATACGTGTGGTGACATGTCGTGAGCTTGTAGATCTGTTATTTACGCTATTTCCCGAAAATCTATCCGGAAATGTATGAGCATTATTGTAAATATGTAAATTATTATTTCTAAATAATTCGTTCTTTGCACTAAATGTCACCAAAAAGTCTATTGCTGACTGCTGTCGCAATTAAGCCCATATATGGAGATCCCTGATGTCATCAATATTAGTTAATGTCAGCATCAAGGGTTGGATTGACTGACCTTCCTTTCACACATGACATGAAAAAAAAAATCTACTTAAATCCTCATTTTTCCACCACTGGAAACCATGGAGTTTAGTTTTGTTTTCTTCCTTTTTGCTAAGTCAGACAGCAATGTGCTGAGCGGGCCAGGCTGCTCAGTTGGACCGTCATGTTCTCCAGAACCTTCTGAGCGGGCCAGGCTGCTCAGTTGGACCGTCATGTTCTCCAGAACCTTCTGAGCGGGCCGGGCTGCTCAGTTGGACCGTCATGTTCTCCAGAACCTTCTGAGCGGGCCAGGCTGCTCAGTTGGACCGTCATGTTCTCCAGAACCTTCTGAGCGGGCCGGGCTGCTCAGTTGGACCGTCATGTTCTCCAGAACCTTCTGAGCGGGCCAGGCTGCTCAGTTGGACCGTCATGTTCTCCAGAACCTTCTGAGCGGGCCGGGCTGCTCAGTTGGACCGTCATGTTCTCCAGAACCTTCTGAGCGGGCCAGGCTGCTCAGTTGGACCGTCATGTTCTCCAGAACCTTCTGAGCGGGCCAGGCTGCTCAGTTGGACCGTCATGTTCTCCAGAACCTTCTGAGCGGGCCAGGCTGCTCAGTTGGACCGTCATGTTCTCCAGAACCTTCTGAGCGGGCCAGGCTGCTCAGTTGGACCGTCATGTTCTCCAGAACCTTCTGAGCGGGCCGGGCTGCTCAGTTGGACCGTCATGTTCTCCAGAACCTTCTGAGCGGGCCAGGCTGCTCAGTTGGACCGTCATGTTCTCCAGAACCTTCTGAGCGGGCCGGGCTGCTCAGTTGGACCGTCATGTTCTCCAGAACCTTCTGAGCGGGCCAGGCTGCTCAGTTGGACCGTCATGTTCTCCAGAACCTTCTGAGCGGGCCAGGCTGCTCAGTTGGACCGTCATGTTCTCCAGAACCTTCTGAGCGGGCCAGGCTGCTCAGTTGGACCGTCATGTTCTCCAGAACCTGCTGAGCGGGCCAGGCTGCTCAGTTGGACCGTCATGTTCTCCAGAACCTTCTGAGCGGGCCAGGCTGCTCAGTTGGACCGTCATGTTCTCCAGAACCTTCTGAGCGGGCCGGGCTGCTCAGTTGGACCGTCATGTTCTCCAGAACCTTCTGAGCGGGCCGGGCTGCTCAGTTGGACCGTCATGTTCTCCAGAACCTGCTGAGCGGGCCAGGCTGCTCAGTTGGACCGTCATGTTCTCCAGAACCTGCTGAGCGGGCCAGGCTGCTCAGTTGGACCGTCATGTTCTCCAGAACCTGCTGAGCGGGCCAGGCTGCTCAGTTGGACCGTCATGTTCTCCAGAACCTGCTGAGCGGGCCAGGCTGCTCAGTTGGACCGTCATGTTCTCCAGAACCTTCTGAGCGGGCCAGGCTGCTCAGTTGGACCGTCATGTTCTCCAGAACCTGCTGAGCGGGCCAGGCTGCTCAGTTGGACCGTCATGTTCTCCAGAACCTGCTGAGCGGGCCAGGCTGCTCAGTTGGACCGTCATGTTCTCCAGAACCTGCTGAGCGGGCCAGGCTGCTCAGTTGGACCGTCATGTTCTCCAGAACCTGCTGAGCGGGCCAGGCTGCTCAGTTGGACCGTCATGTTCTCCAGAACCTTCTGAGCGGGCCAGGCTGCTCAGTTGGACCGTCATGTTCTCCAGAACCTGCTGAGCGGGCCAGGCTGCTCAGTTGGACCGTCATGTTCTCCAGAACCTGCTGAGCGGGCCAGGCTGCTCAGTTGGACCGTCATGTTCTCCAGAACCTTCTGAGCGGGCCAGGCTGCTCAGTTGGACCGTCATGTTCTCCAGAACCTTCTGAGCGGGCCAGGCTGCTCAGTTGGACCGTCATGTTCTCCAGAACCTTCTGAGCGGGCCAGGCTGCTCAGTTGGACCGTCATGTTCTCCAGAACCTGCTGAGCGGGCCAGGCTGCTCAGTTGGACCGTCATGTTCTCCAGAACCTGCTGAGCGGGCCAGGCTGCTCAGTTGGACCGTCATGTTCTCCAGAACCTGCTGAGCGGGCCAGGCTGCTCAGTTGGACCGTCATGTTCTCCAGAACCTGCTGAGCGGGCCAGGCTGCTCAGTTGGACCGTCATGTTCTCCAGAACCTTCTGAGCGGGCCAGGCTGCTCAGTTGGACCGTCATGTTCTCCAGAACCTGCTGAGCGGGCCGGGCTGCTCAGTTGGACCGTCATGTTCTCCAGAACCTGCTGAGCGGGCCAGGCTGCTTTCAGAGCGAACGTTTTTAACTCAAATCTTTGCTTCTGGGGGGGGGGGGGGGGGGGAGGTCCCTGGAACAACATATTTTCAGATGGGGGTCGGCGGACGATTACATATATTTTTGGGGGTCCTTGACCTGAAAATGTTTGAGAACCACTGACATAGAAAACATGGGGTTTTCAGAAAACTGTCAGGATTTAGAAGACATTTGTAGAATCATCCTCAGGTCTAAATGGGTTAACACAATCATTCCCGGGATTCCTTCAAAAATAGGAGCTCTGGTGGAACAACTGACTCAGTCATGGTTGTATTGTTCCCTGTGTGAGAACAACTGACTCAGTCATGGTTGTATTGTTCCCAGGATGAGAACAACTGACTCAGTCATGGTTGTATTGTTCCTAGGGTGAGAACAACTGACTCAGTCATGGTTGTATTGTTCCCATGGTGAGAACAACTGACTCAGTCATGGTTGTATTGTTCCCATGGTGAGAACAACTGACTCAGTCATGGTTGTATTGTTCCCTGTGGGAGAACAACTGACTCAGTCATGGTTGTATTGTTCCCTGTGGGAGAACAACTGACTCAGTCATGGTTGTATTGTTCCCTGTGGGAGAACAACTGACTCAGTCATGGTTGTATTGTTCCTAGGGTGAGAACAACTGACTCAGTCATGGTTGTATTGTTCCCATGGTGAGAACAACTGACTCAGTCATGGTTGTATTGTTCCCATGGTGAGAACAACTGACTCAGTCATGGTTGTATTGTTCCCTGTGGGAGAACAACTGACTCAGTCATGGTTGTATTGTTCCCATGGTGAGAACAACTGACTCAGTCATGGTTGTATTGTTCCCTGTGGGAGAACAACTGACTCAGTCATGGTTGTATTGTTCCCATGGTGAGAACAACTGACTCAGTCATGGTTGTATTGTTCCCTGTGTGAGAACAACTGACTCAGTCAGGTCTTATCCCATTTTGGGCGGGAACCCCTTTTGGTGTTAGCATTTATGTTATGCTTTAGCTATTGAAAAATAGCAGATCTACAAGCTCATAGCGCGCCACCGAGTGGCGCGCTATGAGCTTGTAGGTTGTAGGCTATTTGTAGGCTATTTTTGAAAAATCGAAGAACGTCTGACATAGAAACATAGCTTTTTCAGAAAACTGTCAGGATGTAGAAGACATTTTAAACTGTCAGGATGTAGAAGCCATTTTAAACTATCAGGATGTAGAAGACATTTTAAACTGTCAGGATGTAGAAGACATTTTAAACTGTCAGGATGTAGAAGACATTTAAACTGTCAGGATGTAGAAGACATTTTAAACTGTCAGGATGTAGAAGACATTTAAACTGTCAGGATGTAGAAGACATTTTAAACTGTCAGGATGTAGAAGACATTTTAAACTGTCAGGATGTAGAAGACATTTAAACTGTCAGGATGTAGAAGACATTTTAAACTGTCAGGATGTAGAAGACATTTAAAGTGTCAGGATGTAGAAGACATTTAAAGTGTCAGGATGTAGAAGACATTTAAACTGTCAGGATGTAGAAGACATTTAAACTGTCAGGATGTAGAAGACATTTTAAACTGTCAGGATGTAGAAGACATTTTAAACTGTCAGGATGTAGAAGACATTTTAAACTGTCAGGATGTAGAAGACATTTAAACTGTCAGGATGTAGAAGACATTTTAAACTGTCAGGATGTAGAAGACATTTAAAGTGTCAGGATGTAGAAGACATTTAAAGTGTCAGGATGTAGAAGACATTTAAACTGTCAGGATGTAGAAGACATTTAAACTGTCAGGATGTAGAAGACATTTAAACTGTCAGGATGTAGAAGACATTTAAACTGTCAGGATGTAGAAGACATTTAAACTGTCAGGATGTAGAAGACATTTAAACTGTCAGGATGTAGAAGACATTTAAACTGTCAGGATGTAGAAGACATTTTAAACTGTCAGGATGTAGAAGACATTTAAAGTGTCAGGATGTAGAAGACATTTAAACTGTCAGGATGTAGAAGACATTTAAACTGTCAGGATGTAGAAGACATTTAAACTGTCAGGATGTAGAAGACATTTAAACTGTCAGGATGTAGAAGACATTTAAACTGTCAGGATGTAGAAGACATTTAAAACTGTCAGGATGTAGAAGACATTTTAAACTGTCAGGATGTAGAAGACAATTTAAACTGTCAGGATGTAGAAGACATTTTAAACTGTCAGGATGTAGAAGACATTTTAAACTGTCAGGATGTAGAAGACATTTTAAACTGTCAGGATGTAGAAGACATTTTAAACTGTCAGGATGTATAAGACATTTTAAACTGTCAGGATGTAGAAGACATTTAAAGTGTCAGTATGTAGAAGACATTTAAAGTGTCAGGATGTAGAAGACATTTAAAGTGTCAGTATGTAGAAGACATTTAAAGTGTCAGGATGTAGAAGACATTTAAACTGTCAGGATGTAGAAGACATTTAAAGTGTCAGGATGTAGAAGACATTTAAAGTGTCAGGATGTAGAAGACATTTTAAACTGTCAGGATGTAGAAGACATTTAAACTGTCAGGATGTAGAAGACATTTAAACTGTCAGGATGTAGAAGACATTTTAAACTGTCAGGATGTAGAAGACATTTTAAACTGTCAGGATGTAGAAGACATTTTAAACTGTCAGGATGTAGAAGACATTTAAAGTGTCAGGATGTAGAAGACATTTAAAGTGTCAGGATGTAGAAGACATTTAAACTGTCAGGATGTAGAAGACATTTTAAACTGTCAGGATGTAGAACACATTTAAAGTGTCAGGATGTAGAAGACATTTAAACTGTCAGGATGTAGAAGACATTTAAACTGTCAGGATGTAGAAGACATTTAAACTGTCAGGATGTAGAAGACATTTAAACTGTCAGGATGTAGAAGACATTTAAACTGTCAGGATGTAGAAGACATTTAAAGTGTCAGTATGTAGAAGACATTTTAAACTGTCAGGATGTAGAAGACATTTAAACTGTCAGGATGTAGAAGACATTTAAACTGTCAGGATGTAGAAGACATTTTAAACTGTCAGGATGTAGAAGACATTTTAAACTGTCAGGATGTAGAAGACATTTTAAACTGTCTGGATGTAGAAGACATTTAAAGTGTCAGGATGTAGAAGACATTTTAAACTGTCAGGATGTAGAAGACATTTAAAGTGTCAGGATGTAGAAGACATTTTAAACTGTCAGGATGTAGAAGACATTTAAAGTGTCAGGATGTAGAAGACATTTAAAGTGTCAGGATGTAGAAGACATTTTAAACTGTCAGGATGTAGAAGACATTTATAGAATCTGATCTCAGGTCAGAATGGGTTAAAGGGTTAAACAGGAAGTGACTTACCCACAATGGCGAGGTTGTGTTCGGATCCACACGCGATCTGTCAATAAAGATAAATACAAAATAAAATAAATATGTAATAAAGTTATTAAAACAGCGTCGCCGATCTGTGAGAATCTCAATAAAGTTATAAAAACAATGTTGTTGATCAGAGACCAAAGTTATGAATAAAATGTAACGATTCATACAAATAATGCAATCACCCAATTAGTCTAAGAACTAATTTTAGCTTTTAGCTTTGTACAATAAATAATGATCTCATAATGAGAAGCAGGACAAGGACGTTTAAAAGGAAACCAAATGGACCCTTCATGAGGGTCCGTTTGGTTTAATTGTACGCTCTCAAGAGTTAAACTATTGTTAAACATCTGCATTTCAAAATGTTCACAAAGTCTAGGTTTTAGGTTTATTTATTTATCACGTAGTACAAAATATAGACAATAACATATCAAAGAACACAAATACAATGCAAGGAAAGGAAGAAGCCAGCTGGCTTATTTGGAATCCTTTCCTGTATGGAAAAGGTCATTGATTTAAAACAGATTAAAAGTTAAATTAAGAACAATACAAAAGTCTACAAGTTTGGCAAAGGGGGGCAGCTGTAAAGACATAAAAAACACAGACTGCACAAAAAAGGGAAATAAACAATACAAACAACAAACACACAAAAGAAAATATAACACATCAAAGTAAATCATGTAATCTACAGAGAGGAAGAAATAAGATATTTCTTTAGATGTTTCTTGAATATTGGCCTAAGGATAATGAGGATTTAAGTGAAGCATTTATAGGGAATTCCATAGATGAGGGCCTCTAAATTTGATGAAAGATTGTAGTTTGGAAGTGCGACAAAAAAGTAATTCAAAATCATCTCTTTGCCTTGTGGGGTAGGAGTGAATGTCAGAAGAAACACGGACAAAATTGTGAAAATAAGAGGGAATGTCTTGTTTAATAAACAGGTCTGAAAAACCTTTACTTTGTCAATAGTGAATATTTAATGAAGAGCGGGGCAGAAGGCTCATACCGATTTGAATGTGAAATCATTCTCAGAAACCTTTTTTGAATGATCAGTAATTTAGAGAGATTAGAGAATGTAGAAGAATTGTTATGTTTGGTACCAACATCATGTTTGTGGCAGCGGTGGCCGAACGGTTTGCGGAGCGGTCTTGATACCGGAAGGTCGCCAGTTCGTATATCCCCGGACCGGCACGTTAAAATTACCACCGCTGAAGTGCCCTTGAGCAAGGCATTGAACCACTACCATGAAATGTTCTATGAGCAGGGCCTGGCTGTAAACAAGTATCTGATGCTTAATCCAGTTACCCTGGGTAAATATAGTAACTTTGCTTTGCTTTGCTTTATCTCTCCTAATGGTACCAACATCATGTTATCTCTCCTAATGGTACCAACATCATGTTCTCTCTCCTAATGGTACCAACATCATGTTCTATCTCCTAATGGTACCAACATCATGTTCTCTCTCCTAATGGTACCAACACCATGTTATCTCTCCTAATGGTACCAACATCATGTTCTCTCTCCTAATGGTACCAACATCATGTTATCTCTCCTAATGGTACCAACATCATGTTATCTCTCCTAATGGTACCAACACCATGTTATCTCTCCTAATGGTACCAACATCATGTTATCTCTCCTAATGGTACCAACACCATGTTATCTCTCCTAATGGTACCAACATCATGTTATCTCTCCTAATGGTACCAACACCATGTTATCTCTCCTAATGGTACCAACATCATGTTATCTCTCCTAATGGTACCAACATCATGTTATCTCTCCTAATGGTACCAACATCATGTTATCTCTCCTAATGGTACCAACACCATGTTATCTCTCCTAATGGTACCAACATCATGTTATCTCTCCTAATGGTACCAACACCATGTTATCTCTCCTAATGGTACCAACACCATGTTATCTCTCCTAATGGTACCAACATCATGTTATCTCTCCTAATGGTACCAACATCATGTTATCTCTCCTAATGGTACCAACACCATGTTATCTCTCCTAATGGTACCAACATCATGTTATCTCTCCTAATAGTACCAACATCATGTTATCTCTCCTAATGGTACCAACATCATGTTATCTCTCCTAATGGTACCAACATCAATACAGCATGGAAATGTGGAGAATATCTTATCCAACGACAACAAAAATATTATTTAGTTTTGGGTCTGAGAGGCTAAATGTCATCAAACGGTGGTCCGTGGCTCAAATGGGTCTGAGAGGCTAAATGTCATCAAACGGTGGTCCGTGGCTCAAATGGGTCTGAGAGGCTAAATGTCATCAAATGGTGGTCCGTGGCTCAAATGGGTCTGAGAGGCTAAATGTCATCAAATGGTGGTCCGTGGCTCAAATGGGTCTGAGAGGCTAAATGTCATCAAATGGTGGTCCGTGGCTCAAATGGGTCTGAGAGGCTAAATGTCATGAAACGGTGGTCCGTGGCTCAAATGGATCTGAGTCTCAGACCCATTTGAGCCACGGACCACCGTTTGATGACATTAAGCCTCTCAGACTCTGAGAGGCTAAATGTCATGAAACGGTGGTCCGTGGCTCAAATGGGTCTGAGAGGCTAAATGTCATCAAATGGTGGTCCGTGGCTCAAATGGGTCTGAGAGGCTAAATGTCATCAGATGGTGGTCCGTGGCTCAAATGGGTCTGAGAGGCTAAGGGCCCTATTATGCATGTCTTAAGTACCAGGTCTTATTACTTAACTTAAGACCTGGAGGCGTGATCAATGCCATTTGGCTATTCTGAGTGGCCAAACAGCATTGACCACGCCTCCAGGTCTTAAGTTAAGTCATAAGACCTGGTACTTAAGACACGCATAATAGGGCCCTGAATGTCATCAGATGGTGGTCCGTGGCTCAAATGGGTCTGAGAGGCTAAATGTCATCAAACGGTGGTCCGTGGCTCAAATGGGTCTGAGAGGCTAAATGTCATCAAACGGTGGTCCGTGGCTCAGATGGGTCTGAGAGGCTAAATGTCATCAAATGGTGGTCCGTGGCTCAAATGGGTCTGAGAGGCTAAATGTCATCAAACGGTGGTCCGTGGCTCAAATGGGTCTGAGAGGCTAAATGTCATGAAACGGTGGTCCGTGGCTCAAATGGATCTGAGTCTCAGACCCATTTACAATTTACAATTTAGGCATTTAGCAGACGCTCTTAATCCAGAGCGACTTACATTAGGCAAGAACAAAAGTATGGGAATACATCACATATATAAAATGCATTTATCAAGAAACATGCGTAAGCTAAGAACGTAACTAGAACATACCTATATAATGACACTATACATATTAAATATACATATATACTATACTATGCTATACATATGTACTATGATGTGCTATGACTACATACAATGCAATTATTGTGCTGTCTACATGACATGCTATAAGTCTGTTTCAAATGCTATCTAAGTCTAAAAAGTGCTATCTAAGGGGGTAGGATAAGTGCTATGGGCCATGATGGAGTCTGAAAAGGTGGGTCTTCAGACTACGGCGGAAGATTTGAGCCACGGACCACCGTTTGATGACATTAAGCCTCTCAGACTCTGAGAGGCTACATGTCATCAAACGGTGGTCCGTGGCTCAAATGGGTCTGAGGCAAAAGCCAAATTCCAATAACGCAACTTTCACACTCGCTCACTCCCCTCGCGTCCTCCACTCGCTCCTCGGCTCCGCCCCCAGCGAGGAGGAGTGGAGGAGGAGAGGATTCGATGCGAGGACAGAGTGGTGGAGACGGTGGAGTGGATTTGCCTCTAGAATCGGAATGTACTCCGCTGTCATTTCAAAGCGACGGCACATTCCGCGATCACTTATGACGTGAATCAATTCAATTCAATTCAAAGGGCTTTATTGGCATGGGAAAACATACGTTTACATAGCCAAGGCAAAAGTGGTGGAACAGTGTCACACAGCTGGATCACTGGAACTCTGAACCCAGAGCCATACAGTCTACAGAATAGACAATTCATTTTTGTGCATGTAACTGAGGCCAATGTGTATGTATTGGTAACATGTGCAACAAGGCTATTTATTCCTGAAATAGTGAATAAGCGCCAGGATGCGCACACTTTTATATTATATGATTGTGAATGTGAAGGGAATTCCTGACCTGCCCGCAGCCCGCGTTCCTTTTTGCTCGTATAAATAACCCCCCCCCCCTCCTCGGACAGTCCCTCCTCCGACGGTCTTTGCAAATAACGGACACTATAACAGGAATTATTATAGGTAGTCTCTCTGACTTACATATTCAGTTCAGTCCACATATAAATAAATACATATTTGTCACCGTCATTCATAGCATTCAGAGGCATGCACAGAGAGAAATTAACTATAGCTTTTGAGGTGCGCACAATATAGCCTACTTTTATTATGCTTATATCACACAACGCAATAAAGCCAGTGGCTTGTTGTGGTCCTTTCACTTTCACATAGGCTATAGGCTACTGTATCATTCTGAAGCTCTATTAATTCAGCGAAAATGTGTCTCTTCAACAAACAGCAAAGCTTTTTAGTTTAATGTGTGTACGTGTGTGCGTGCATGTGTGTGTTGGGTCAGCGACAGCGTCTCATCAGCCGCAGCGGCCGGCAGCTAGTGGATGAGGGGTGGTGCATAGTATCGGGTTTCAAGCAGTGTTTTCTGTGCCACATGTGGAGGAGGCGGACTTATGTCACTGGAGAAGGAAAAAAACAAATGGGTCTGAGAGGCTAAATGTCATCAAATGGTGGTTCCGTGGCTCAAATGGGTCTGAGAGGCTAAATGTCATCAAATGGTGTTCTGAAGGTGTCTGTCTCCCCCTGCTGGACTGAGGCAGAAATGTTGTACTACACCAAAGGCAGCAGCCAGTGGTCTATAAGGGGCTCTATATTCATCCCTAACGTATTTTGCCTTTTTTACTATTTTGAAAAACCTTTTTGAATAGTTAAAATAACCTACAACACGTTGTGAGCTTGTAGATCTTTTTTGTACCAGATAGACCAGATAGACATGAACACAACAGGGTCACCAGATAGACATGAACACAACAGGGTCACCAGATAGACATGTACATAACAGGGTCACCAGATAGACATGAACACATGAACACAACAGGGTCACCAGATAGACATGAACACATGAATATAACAGGGTCACCAGATAGACATGAACACATGAATATAACAGGGTCACCAGATAGACATGAACACATGAATATAACAGGGTCACCAGATAGACATGAACACATGAACATAACAGGGTCACCAGATAGACATGAACACATGAATATAACAGGGTCACCAGATAGACATGAACACATGAATATAACAGGGTCACCAGATAGACATGAACACATGAATATAACAGGGTCACCAGATAGACATGAACACATGAACATAACAGGGTCACCAGATAGACATGAACACATGAATATAACAGGGTCACCAGATAGACATGAACACATGAACATAACAGGGTCACCAGATAGACATGAACACAACAGGGTCACCAGATAGACATGAACACATGAATATAACAGGGTCACCAGATAGACATGAACACATGAATATAACAGGGTCACCAGATAGACATGAACACATGAACACAACAGGGTCACCAGATAGACATGAACACAACAGGGTCACCAGATAGACATGAACACATGAATATAACAGGGTCACCAGATAGACATGAACACATGAATATAACAGGGTCACCAGATAGACATGAACACATGAACATAACAGGGTCACCAGATAGACATGAACACAACAGGGTCACCAGATAGACATGAACACATGAATATAACAGGGTCACCAGATAGACATGAACACATGAATATAACAGGGTCACCAGATAGACATGAACACATGAATATAACAGGGTCACCAGATAGACATGAACATAACAGGGTCACTCAGAGAAAATGTTGTGCGGTCTCCATCGCCAGTTCTTTGGCTGTGGGCCGTCGAATAAAAGCTGGTTTTGACCACAGGGGGCGTGGTCTGGGAGGTTTTTGACCACAGGGGGTGTGCGTGCGTGGCGTGCGTGGCGTACCTGAGTTGCTCCGTGCAGCAGTGTGACCTCAGCAGGATGGCAGAGACCCTGTCCGACCCGCCCTGGACTCCGCCCCTCAGGCTGCTGGGCCACGCCCCCCTTTGGACTCCGCCCCTCAGGCTGGTGGTCAGTGGATGGCATGGCTCTGCCCAGCTGACCATAGTCCCCTCTGCCCCACGTGAACACTCTGCCACTCACTGAGAGACACACACACACACACACACACACACACACACACACACACACACACACACACACACACACACACACACACACACACACACACACACACACACACACACACACACACACACACACACACACACACACACACACACACACACACACACACACACACACACACACACACACACACACACACACTGAACCAAATGGCCGGCTCGATCAATATCGATGTCGATCGAAATCAATATTATACCTGTCTTGGCCACCAGGTGTATATATATATATTTATACCTGTCTTGGCCACCAGGTGTATATATATATATTTATACCTGTCTTGGCCACCAGAAGTATACCTGTCTTGGCCACCAGGTGTATATATATATATTTATACCTGTCTTGGCCACCAGGTGTGTCCATCCACTCCACACATGGCTGACCGCTTCTCTGTGCATGGAGGACGCCCGGAGCAGGGTGGGGGAGGGGAGGAAGGGCTGGGACGAGGCCAGCTGGCCGTGTGTGTTGCTTCCCCAAAGATACACCTCACCTCTGTCTGTAAAATAACAACAACAACACAACACAAAGATACACCTATTTTTAAGTGGTGCAACCACTTCCTTAAGTGACTAACACACGCACATATTAACTGTATATATGGTGATTTCGGGTGTGCCAGTACAGTACAGTACAGTACAGTACAGTAGAGGGTACAGTAGAGGGACCCCCAAGCGGTAACTCTGTCATTTCTCAACCGTTTCGGACGCGGGGCGGCTCGCCGGAATGGGGCCTGTTAGTCTGGAACTCCCCCCCCAACCTTGAACCTTGAACCTCAACTCCAGCCATCCCTCCTGGATGTGGGGACCCCCCATCCCAGCCATGGTGGGGACCCCCCATCCCAGCCATGGTGGGGACCCCCCATCCCCGCCATGGTGGGTACCCCCCATCCCAGCCATGGTGGGGACCCCCCATCCCAGCCATGGTGGGGACCCCCCATCCCCGCCATGGTGGGTACCCCCCATCCCAGCCATGGTGGGGACCCCCCATCCCAGCCATGGTGGGGACCCCCCATCCCAGCCATCCCTACTGGATGTGGGGACCCCCCATCTCAGATGATTAGCTTATAATGTGAAACCCTGTCCCACCTTCTGGGCAGGGTGGGTGGGTCAGTACCTTCTGGGCAGGGTGGGTGGGTCAGTACCTTCTGGGCAGGGTGGGTGGGTCAGTGTGAAACCCTGTCCCACCTTCTGGGCAGGGTGGGTGGGTCAGTACCTTCTGGGTAGGGTGGGTGGGTCAGTACCTTCTGGGCAGGGTGGGTGGGTCACTACCTTCTGGGCAGGGTGGGTGGGTCAGTACCTTCTGGGTAGGGTGGGTGGGTCAGTACCTTCTGGGCAGGGTGGGTGGGTCAGTACCTTATGGGTAGGGTGGGTGGGTCAGTACCTTCTGGGCAGGGTGGGTGGGTCAGTACCTTCTGGGCAGGGTGGGTGGGTCAGTACCTTCTGGGCAGGGTGGGTGGGTCAGTACCTTCTGGGCAGGGTGGGGGGGGGGTCAGTACCTTCTGGGCAGGGTGGGGGGGGGTCAGTACCTTCTGGGCAGGGTGGGGGGGTCAGTACCTTCTGGGCAGGGTGGGTGGGTCAGTACCTTCTGGGCAGGGTGGGGGGGGTCAGTACCTTCTGGGCAGGGTGGGGGGGTCAGTACCTTCTGGGCAGGGTGGGTGGGTCAGTACCTTCTGGGCAGGGTGGGGGGGGGTCAGTGCCTTCTGGGCAGGGTGGGGGGGGGTCAGTACCTTCTGGGCAGGGTGGGTGGGTCAGTACCTTCTGGGTAGGGTGGGTGGGGTCAGTACCTTCTGGGCAGGGTGGGGGGGGGTCAGTACCTTCTGGGCAGGGTGGGGGGGTCAGTGTGGGCAGGGTGGGGGGGGTCAGTGTGGGCACTCAGCACCACACCGAGTGCGTTGAATAAAGGAACGACCAGATCGAGGGCACGTCGGTGCGCTCAGCGCGAATTTCCGAACGCACCCTTTTAGCAACGAGGGCCAGGGTGCACCGGTCGCACCACGACACACCGCGGCATTCCCACGTGTTATTCTTCACGTAGAGACGTGCACACACACACAAAGGAACGTGCACACACACACACACACACACACACACACACACACACACACACACACACACACACACACACACACACACACACACACACACACACACACACACACACACACACACACACACACACACACACACACAGGGACATGCACGCAGCTTGATTACGGCTCAGATTGAACACCGCGACCATGTTAGCTAGCGGTTAGCGGCTCAATGCTAAATCCTGGTTATCGCGCGGCTAAAATATTGATGCTTCTGAAGACTCTTATATAGACGATCATCACATTAGGTTTTCATGCGTTAACGAGATCTCACCTGTGAGGTAGACGCAGTGGGCGGAGCCTGCTGCTACCATGCGTGGTGTCACGTGATCCACCCCTGCAACATGGCGGAAGGTCAAAGGTCAAACTCATGGAAACATCAAGGTGGTTTTTGCTTCCGTACATATTATCAGGGTAATAGCTCGCACGACTCCAGTTGCTTTTAAACAGTTTGAGCATCTTTAGGGTTAGGGTTAGGGTTAGGGTTAGGGTTAGGGTGCGCGGTCGGGTAAGTAACATAACAGGAACATTTCTCAAAGAGAAAACCAGCACTCACGGAACTCTCGTTTTAAGGCACTTTTAATTTAATCTAGTATCAGTTGACATAGTACGCCGCAGAGCAGCAGTACAACCAACGCGTTTTGGCGTTCAAGCCTTCATCAGCGTTGTCTATCTGCTGGAGACACCGGAAGTCTCTCTCCCCAGGAGAGACAGTACCTCTGACCCATGCAGACAATGAGTTCTCAGCCAACTTGTACCAAAAGTGCAAACCTAACAATTCAAACAACAACTTTATACATTATAATAGACATAAGAGTCCTTAAATACCTATATACACATCTAAATTATGTTGACATATCAGTCCTTTTATCCCATATTAAAGTACCAGAAATAAGGTTCACATATTGACACACATACAAAATGCACCAAGGCACATCTGACTGAGTCCTTAAAGAGAAGGGTTATTTGTAGGGGACTCCGCTAGATAATAAGCACAATATGAAGACCTTTGAGTTGACTGAAAAATATATGTCTCAAGATCTCTCTATATGCAAAATGCTTAATGGTCAGCCCCTCTCTTCGAAGGTTGTCATTTAATCTACATAAAGACAAAGGGACACTCATAGCCTACCAAATTGTTCGTGAGGAGTCTCTAAACAATATACATGTTGAAAAAGCAACCCAATTTAGTTGTAAATATTTTTAGTTGGACAACGCTCCACGCGTCGCAGACTCTTCTCCCTTCTCTAAAACACCCTGGACAACGCTCCACCTGTCCCAGACTCTTCTCCCTTCTCTAAAACACCCTGGACAACGCTCCACACGTCCCAGACTCTACTCCCTTCTCTAAAACACCCTGGACAACACTCCACACGTCCCAGACTCTTCTCCCTTCTCTAAAACACCTGGACGATGCTCCACACGTCCTAGACTCTTCTCCCTTCTCTAAAACACCCTGGACAACGCTCCACACGTCCTAGACTCTTCTCCCTTCTCTAAAACACCCTGGACAACGCTCCACACGTCCCAGACTCTTCTCCCTTCTCTAAAACACCCTGGACGATGCTCCACACGTCCTAGACTCTTCTCCCTTCTCTAAAACACCCTGGACAACGCTCCACACGTCCCAGACTCTTCTCCCTTCTCTAAAACACCCTGGACAACGCTCCACACGTCCCAGACTCTTCTCCCTTCTCTAAAACACCCTGGACAACACTCCACACGTCCCAGACTCTTCTCCCTTCTCTAAAACACCCTGGACAACGCTCCACACGTCCCAGACTCTTCTCCCTTCTCTAAAACACCCTGGACAACGCTCCACACGTCCTAGACTCTTCTCCCTTCTCTAAAACACCCTGGACAACGCTCCACACGTCCCAGACTCTTCTCCCTTCTCTAAAACACCCTGGACGATGCTCCACACGTCCCAGACTCTTCTCCCTTCTCTAAAACACCCTGGACAACGCTCCACACGTCCCAGACTCTTCTCCCTTCTCTAAAACACCCTGGACGATGCTCCACACGTCCCAGACTCTTCTCCCTTCTCTAAAACACCCTGGACGATGCTCCACACGTCCTAGACTCTTCTCCCTTCTCTAAAACACCCTGGACAACGCTCCACACGTCCCAGACTCTTCTCCCTTCTCTAAAACACCCTGGACAACGCTCCACACGTCCCAGACTCTTCTCCCTTCTCTAAAACACCCTGGACGATGCTCCACACGTCCTAGACTCTTCTCCCTTCTCTAAAAAACCCTGGAAAACGCTCCACACGTCCCAGACTCTTCTCCCTTCTCTAAAACACCCTGGACAACACTCCACGCGTCCCAGACTCTTCTCCCTTCTCTAAAAGACCCTGGACAACGCTCCACGCGTCCCAGACTCTTCTCCCGTCTCTAAAACACCCTGGACAACACTCCACGCGTCCCAGACTCTTCTCCCTTCTCTAAAACATCCTGGACAACGCTCCACACGTCCCAGACTCTTCTACCTTCTCTAAAACACCCTGGACAACGCTCCATACGTCCCAGACTCTTCTCCCTCTCTAAAACACCCTGGACAACGCTCCACACGTCCCAGACTCTTCTCCCTTCTCTAAAACATCCTGGACAACGCTCCACACGTCCCAGACTCTTCTACCTTCTCTAAAACACCCTGGACAACGCTCCACACGTCCCAGACTCTTCTCCCTCTCTAAAACACCCTGGACAACGCTCCACACGTCCCAGACTCTTCTCCCTTCTCTAAAACACCCTGGACAACGCTCCACGCGTCCCAGACTCTTCTCCCGTCTCTAAAACACCCTGGACAACGCTCCACACGTCCCAGACTCTTCTCCCTTCTCTAAAACACCCTGGACAACGCTCCACACGTCCCAGACTCTTCTCCCTTCTCTAAAACACCCTGGACGATGCTCCACACGTCCCAGACTCTTCTCCCTTCTCTAAAACACCCTGGACGATGCTCCACATGTCCTAGACTCTTCTCCCTTCTCTAAAACACCCTGGACAACACTCCACGCGTCCCAGACTCTTCTCCCTTCTCTAAAAAACCCTGGACAACGCTCCACACGTCCCAGACTCTTCTCCCGTCTCTAAAACACCCTGGACAACACTCCACGCGTCCCAGACTCTTCTCCCTTCTCTAAAACATCCTGGACAACGCTCCACACGTCCCAGACTCTCCTACCTTCTCTAAAACACCCTGGACAACGCTCCACACATCCCAGACTCTTCTCCCTCTCTAAAACACCCTGGACAACGCTCCACACGTCCCAGACTCTTCTCCCTTCTCTAAAACATCCTGGACAACGCTCCACACGTCCCAGACTCTTCTACCTTCTCTAAAACACCCTGGACAACGCTCCACACGTCCCAGACTCTTCTCCCTCTCTAAAACACCCTGGACAACGCTCCACATGTCCCAGACTCTTCTCCCTTCTCTAAAACACCCTGGACAACACTCCACGCGTCCCAGACTCTTCTCTCTTCTCTAAAAAACCCTGGACAACGCTCCACACGTCCCAGACTCTTCTACCTTCTCTAAAACACCCTGGACAACGCTCCACACGTCCCAGACTCTTCTCCCTCTCTAAAACACCCTGGACAACGCTCCACATGTCCCAGACTCTTCTCCCTTCTCTAAAACACCCTGGACAACGCTCCATGCGTCCCAGACTCTTCTCCCTTCTCTAAAACACCCTGGACAACGCTCCACACGTCCCAGACTCTTCTCCCTCTCTAAAACACCCTGGACAACGCTCCACACGTCAAAGACTCTTCTCCCTTCCGTAAAACGTATATTTACGAAAATGGCAGAAAAGTGAAAAGGTTTGTGGAATGTTTATATACGACTATCGCGCAAAATGTGTTACTGGCAGTAATCCGCCATGGCGTGTATTATTACCTTGTACCTTGGATTAAGAATGTTAAATTCCTACATTTAAAGTGTTATAAAAGATGTAATGAATGAAGGCAGTCTACAGCAGTGAGCTGTAGTTCCTACCTGGCACCACAGAGGGCAGTGTGGGGGCTGTAGTTCCTACCTGGCACCAC
>NW_027637877.1:0-13056 GCF_951216825.1 Electrona antarctica | reverse complement strand
TTTCACGTCTACTGATTTTACTAGTTTACTAGTCGACTAGTTGTTTAACTACCTATTATTCATGTCATGTCATTTTTTATTTTATTTTTTATTTTTTTAATTATTATTATTTTTTTATTATTACAATTATTATTATTATTATTATTATTTTGTATTATTATTATTTTTGAGTGGTGTAAACCACTCCTACAACTGGCTTTGTTAGTTTACGTGTCTGTCTGTTCGTACCAAAAAATGAGCATGGTTGCTATGGTCACCCAGTTCACCCGGGTGTGATTTCAGCTTTGTTAGTTTACGTGTCTGTTCGTACCAAAAAAAATGAGCATGGTTGCTATGGTCACCCAGTTCACACGGGTGTGATTTCATTACGTCAGGCATTACGTCAGACCACAGCTGATCAGTCTATATAAGACCTTACACCACTCAGTTCACACGGTTGTGATTGTTTTTGTACATTTGAAACTGTGTACATTGGTGACTATAATTTAGCATTCTAGCTGATCTTGAGGACTGCAAAAACGGGATTTGTTTCTTTCTTTTCTTATCAACTAGTCAACTAGTACCAACAAGGTCAACTAGTGGATTTACCAGGCGACTAGTTGAATAGTCGACAAGTTGCTTAAAGCCCTACACCGCGCTTTAGTAAAGAAGTGCATTTACTTGAGCTTGAGCACTGTTTTGGAGTATCTGTAAGGGTCACCATTATGTCCATAGAAGCAAATTCTTGATTTTCTGTTTTTCACACCATTATAATGTTCTTATTTTGATCATAACACACACTTACTGAATGTCACGTCTCCAGGTTTTCTTATGGCAATGATTTATTACGACTCTATGGCACATTATAGGAGTCCAACTATAGTACTAGTGGTTCTCAAATGTTTCATTTGCAAAGACCCACCGCCATTAACTCTGAGAGTGTTTGAATGGAACCAAATGGACCCATAGACAGGGCTGAGACAGGGTAGCCTGGCTAATAAGCCAGACCGAATCAGCCGTTGGCAAAAAAAGAATTGCCTGCCGGCGGATTACGGTCTGGAGAGGCTCAATTGTACGCCCATTTCCTACACCAGAGAACTGGTGTGGCCAATCGGGACACGGTATGCAATATGGGCGGGCTTTGGTACAGTGACGTTCAATGCTTGAGACCTTTGACTGACAGTAGCTCTGACCAATTGCGTCAAAGAGAACATGTTTGAACCCGCCCCCCGGGAAACAAGATCCATACACAGCATCTCCAGACTCAAATACCACACGACAGTGTGATTTGAGTCTGGCTTATTAGCCAGGCTAGAGACAGGGCCCAGAGACAAAGTTGACAGACGGAAGCGTGTGTGCCGCCCCTTGTCTGCAGTGGTGGAAAAAAAGTAGTCAATTGTTTTAGTTAAGTAAAAGTATATACCAATACTGCAATTTAGAACTACTTCGTTACAAGTAAAACGAATTGAAAACGTACGTGAGTAAAAGTACAAAAGTATCGGCATCAAAATGTACTTAAACTACTACAAGTGAAAGTACTCATTGTGCAGAATGTGCCATTTCACAAGTTCAAAATGTGTACAAAATCTATTGAAAATAGCAGATCTAGATCGGCTAGATCGGCTATTTTCAAATGGCCGAAATGTATAGGGTTGAAGTGGTTAATGTATGTTTTCTAATAAGAATTAAAATCTCCAAAGTAACTAGTAGTAACTAAAGTTCTCAAATAATTGTAGTGGAGTAAAAGTACACATTTTTGGCTCTGAGACGTGGTGGAGTAGAAGTAAAAGTATTGGAAATTGGAAACACTCAAGTAAAGCACAAATGCCTCAAAATTGTACTTAAGTACAGTACTTAAGTACAAGTACTTAGTTACTTTCCACCACTGCTTGTCTGTTATAGCTTTTCGGACAGCGCGCAGATCGTCCTATAATGCCATTATCCTGCTTCGGCGCGGGACGAGTTATCGTGACAGTGGCGAGTTTTAACGTCAACAGAGACCCGTTCCTATTGGCTTAACACTTCTCCTCTCTGTTTCCTATTGGCTTAACACTTCTCCTCTCTGTTTCCTATTGGCTTATCACTTCTCCTCTCTGTTTCCTATTGGCTTAACACTTCTCCTCTCTGTTTCCTATTGGCTTATCACTTCTCCTCTCTGTTTCCTATTGGCTTAACACTTCTCCTCTCTGTTTCCTATTGGCTTATCACTTCTCCTCTCTGTTTCCTATTGGCTTAACACTTCTCCTCTCTGTTTCCTATTGGCTTAACACTTCTCCTCTCTGTTTCCTATTGGCTTAACACTTCTCCTCTCTGTTTCCTCCGCGCAGGTCATCTGAATACCTGAACACACTCCTGAAACTATACGCCCTAAAGGTGAGTCAGTGTCTCTCTCTCTCTCTCTCTCTCTCTCTCTCTCTCTCTATCTCTCTCTATCTCTCTCTCTCTCTCTCTCTCTCTCTCTCTCTCTCTCTCTCTCTCTCTCTCTCTCCTCTCCTCTTGCGGAAAATCCAGCCCAGTTGAATGACTGGAAGTTATGAGCAATGGTCCTCCACTGGCTTCGGCCTGTGTGTGTGTGTGTGTGTGTGCGTGTGTGTGCGTGTGTGTGTGTGTGTGTGTGTGTGTGTGTGTGCGTCTGTGTGTGTGTGTGTGTGTGTGTGTGTGTGTGTGTGCACGCGCTATCTATCTATCTATCTCTCTATCTATCTATCTATCTATCTATCTATCTATCTATCTATCTATCCTCCTGGTGCCTTCTGCCGGCTGGTTGTGGAAAATGTAATGAACCACACACACACACACACACACACACACACACACACACACACACACACACACACACACACACACACACACACGGTCTCAGGGCTAGTTCAGTAATAGTTTCAGGGCTAGCAGCAGACCAATGGAAAATATGACAGGCTGATGTTTTCCACTGGCTCTTTACTGCAACCCAACGCATGTTTTTCCTCTTTCCCTTCCTCATCCTCTCTCTCTCTCTCTCTCTCTCTCTCTCTCTCTCTCTCTCTCTCTCTCTCTCTCTCCTCCGTGCTGCAGTCTCTTCCTCTCGTCCGAGTCTGTTCGCTTTCCTCATATTCCTGTATTTTGGTGTGTGTGTGTGTGTGTGTGTGTGTGTGTGTGTGTGTGTGTGTGTGTGTGTGTGTGTGTGTGTGTGTGTGTGTGTGTGTGTGTGTGTGTGTGTGTGCGCGTGCGCGCGCGTCTCTCTCTCTCTCTCTCTCTCTCTCTCTCTCTCTCTCTCTCTCTCTCTCTCTCTCTCTCTCTCTCTCTCTTTCTCTCTTGTAAATGGAAACATGTTGGTGAAACCATCACAGCTGTGGCAGAGCTGCTGTTCCCTAACACAATTACCTTTTGTGCGTGCGTGCGTGCGTGCGTGCGTGCGTGCGTGTGTGCGTGCGTGCGTGCGTGCGCTTGTTGCACACACAGAGCCTCTTACAGACAGACTAGTCCGCCTGCATGCCCAGATCAGAACGTGAAAGACAGAAAATGCAACATGTCTTCACACCAGACGTGTTCCTTTCAACGCGTGTCGAGGCAGAGACGATGCAGTTAGTCGACGCTCGCCTTCATTCCATCACGGATTTTGAACATCAAATCAAATGTATAAGACTATAGGGCATCGCAGTCCCGCCCCCTACCATGGACCAGGAAATGAATCCTAATGCATTTTTCCCATAGACATTATTTAAGTATTTATTTAAAGACGGTTACGCCGCGGACAAAGCCAACTCGAGTCGTGACAACTCATGACAACACAAACAATATTTTGGACCAAACAAATAATTACAAAGAAGAAAAACAACAAAAAAAGTGTTGCAACCTGCCGTGTTTGTTGTGATTTGTCACGACTCGAGTCGGCTTTGTCCGCGGCGTAAACGTCTTTAAATAAATACTTTCTGAAATGTCTATGAGGAAAATGAACGGAGAATCATTTACTGGTCCATGGTAGGGGGCGGGACTGCGACGCTCTATAGGCTCTATGCACACAGCGGCCATATTGGCAGTGGTGGAAAAAAGTACTCAAATATTTTACATAAGTAAAAGTATCAATACTGTAATATTGAAATACCTCAGACCGCCGAGGCCATTTCAATGCTGCACACGCTGGACCCACGTCCTGTTTTGGGCGGTCTATGTTTAATGCTAAATAAATAGCGTCGATGCTCTAGAAAGCGCCAATGTTTCTAGACCAGATAATCAGCAAAGACCTCCGAACATCGCGCGTTTTATCCAAACCATAGAGAGCTCCGTAGATTTCGAGTCATTCAGCTTTTTAGTGAGCCTGTATAATGGTCGGTGGACGGCAGCGCGGTTGCGCAACCCGGTCTATAGGATCGCGAAAGAAGGAAAGGCCGAGCCAAAATAATTATGAAAAAATTGAAATCAGCGATTCGGTTTGATTTCAATAATAAAGCTTATCAGACGGAACATTACGCCAGAAGCAGTTGCCGGTTGGATTCCTTCTGACGGAACGTTCCGCCACGAGCAGCTAATCGGTTAAGAGTCCAGAATAATGAGTACCACAGACGAAAAACAGTCTAAGTCCAAATTTCAGACTGACCCCTCCACGAAAAGGCCTCGTTGTCCTGAACCCTTATCTATCATTTATATATTATGGATCAATAGTGTGGACTTAGACTGTTATTCGTCTGTGGTACTCATTATTCTAAATGTGCTTGAGTGAGTAGTACAAAATGTGTTGGCATCAAAATGTACTACGGAAAAGTATAAATGCTTCATGCATGTCCCCTTCGCTGTCAGTAAATGTCTTCAACAACTAAAGAAATGCCGAGTTGTGAGAACAGTCATTGGCCTCCTCCTGCACACAGACCTTCGTCAGCATGGCATCGTAGGAAGTGTTTTTGGCAGCAAAATTTAGATTTTAGTCATAGTCTCTTGAATAGTTTTCATTTAGTTTTAGTCACATTTTAGTCACCTGCAATGTTTTAGTGTTAGTCTAGTTTTAGTCGACTAAATGTCATAAGAATTTAGTCGACTACATCTACAGTTGATTTAGTCGACTAAAATGTATTTTGGCGGGCCTTGATGCCGTCGTAATGACTGATTTTGCACTTGCTGAAAATTGCAGATCTACAAGCAAGAGTAAGATACCTTATACTGGATCTCTCACTAGTCCCTTTCTAGCATTTTAGCTGTTGACAAAATTGTCAATACATCTAGTCTTAGTTTTAGTCATCATTGCTTAGTTTTAATTTAGTCTCCATTTAGTTTTCGTCAGTGGAAAAAGGTAGTCAACGAACATTTTTCGACTTAAGTTTTAGTCGACAAAAACCACACTGGCCACTGCAGTCATCACTTTGACTTCCGGTGCTCAGAGGACACAAAGCCACCGCAAAAACACACTTAATGCTCAGTGGCCTTGTGGTTAAAGTGTCCGCCCTGAAACAGGGAGGTCGGGGTTCGATCCCCGGCCGGGTCATACCAAAGACTGTAAAAATGGGACCCAATGCCGCCCTGCTTGACACTCAGCATCAAAGGGTTGGATTGGGGGTCAGATCTACTAATCAAATGATTCCCGAGCGCGGCGCACGCTGCGGCTCACCGCTCCAAGAGATGGGTCATATGCGGAGAACAAATTTCACTGCGGTAACGTGTGTGACAAATCGTATGACTTTGACTTTGACTTAATGTCTTGTTTCAAGCTTTAATCTTCATATGACCACCGCGCTCAGACTGTAGGTGCGCCACCCGATTTACAACATATCAGGATCAAGGAGATGGGTCGCACACACCAAGACTGTGGTTGAAAAAGTTTTATTTCAAACCATAGATATGACAAACGTTTCGGCTCATCCAGCCTTAATCAGTGTGGAGTGTGACTGAATGTTGGTTCTTTTTAAGGAGTGGTGACATGGTGCAGGTGCTTGTTTCAAGTTTTCAAATCTTTTGGAAAATAGCAGATCTACAAGCTCACAATGAGCTTGTAGAAGTAGGGGTTGGGGTTGAAAGTTGGGGTATACCATTAACAACCTATATCAAATTTGCATGATGCTTTAAAAGGAACCCTGGCTAATAAGACCAACTAAAAAAAACAACTTAATACTTCCTGAGGTTAATATGAGCATCAAAGCAATATTTTTAAATACTTTTTATTAGCACGTGCATTCCATATATTCCATAGGGCTGGACACACATGGACATATGACATCATCAACTTGCGACATGCATGAGCAGTAGCCTGGCTAATAAGCCAGACTCAAATCACACTGTGTGGTATTTGAGTCTGGAGATGCTGTGTATGGATCTTGTTTCCCGGGGGGGCGGGTTCAAATATTTTCTCTTTGACGCAATTGGTTAGAGCTACTGTCAGTCAAAGGTCTCAAGCATTGAACGTCACTGTACCAAAGCCCGCCCATATTGCATACCGTGTCCCGATTGGCCACACCAGTTCTCTGGTGTAGGAAATGGGCGTACAATTGAGCCTCTCCAGACCGTAATCCGCCGGCAGGCAATTTTTTTTTGCCAACGGCTGATTCGGTCTGGCTTATTAGCCACGCTACATGAGCAGTCCCTAAATCCACTTTAATAAAAGCCTGAAATGTGAAATCAGCAATGCGTGTGGCACACCCTGCCCCGCGGCTCCCGTGTTTATTTTGCCGCCTTGTTCATGCCTTGCCGCGGCCTTTTAAAACCCATATGCTGCCCCCTGCTGGACGCAGAGCCAACCGCTCGCCTGCCGGGCCTATTTCAATGCAGCACACACTGGGACTGACATCCTGTTTGGAGCGTCCATCTTACTGCTAAATAATTAGCGTCAATGCTAGCGAGCTAAAATGAAGCCATCCTTGCTCTAGAAAGCGCCAATGTTTCCATCTAAACCACCGGATCGCGCGTTTTATCCAAACCATGGAGAGCTCCGTAGATTAGGAGTTATTCAGCTTTTTAGTCAGCCTGTATAATGGAAGGCGGGCGGGAGCGCGGTTGCGCAACCCGGTCTATAGAGCGTCGCAGTCCCGCCTCCTACCAGGGACCAGGAAATGATTCTCCGTTCATTTTCTTCATAGACATTTCAGAAAGTATTTATTTAAAGACGTTTACGCCGCGGACAAAGCCAACTCGAGTCGTGACAAATCATGACAACAAACACATTTTTTTGGGCCGAACAAATAATTAGAAAGAAGAAAAAAACGGCAGGTTACAACCCTTTTTGTGTTGTTTTTCTTCTTTGTAATTATTTGTTTGGTCCAAAATATAGTTTGTGTTGTCATGAGTTGTCACGACTCGAGTTGGCTTTGTCCGTGGCGTAACCGTCTTTAAATAAATACTTTTTTAAATGTCTATGGGAAAAAAATGCATTGGGATTCATTTCCTGGGCCATGGTAGGGGGCGGGACTGCGACACTCTATAGGATCGCTAAAGAAGGAAAGGCCAAGCCAAAAAAATTATAAAAAAATAGAAATCAGCGATCCGGGTTGATATCAAAAATAAAGCTTATCAGACGGAACATTACGAAAAAGCAGTTGCCGGTTGGATTCCTTCTGGCGGAACGTTCCGTCACAAGCAGTTAAACCTTTAAGTCAGGTCCTTTTTTTAAGGCGAAAATTACCCCAAGATCGTGAACCCGGAAGTTAGCCAAAACGGCTAACGGATCGTTCCGGCGATCTTTTTTTTTATAGTTACGCAAAAATGTCCACGATCAGCGACGCTTTACGTCATGAGTCGTGAATAAATCTTGTTTGATCAAAAACCCAAACTTGCAAAATATTCTTTATAGTTTTGGGTCTGAGAGGCTAAATAAATGTCATCAAATAGTCGTTCCGTGGCTAAAAATGCTGAATAAATAATGGGCCTTGACATAAAAAAAGGGTTGAAAACCTACTGGTGTGTAAAAAGCATTTCTTTCTTTGCATAATTATAATACGTATGCTAACAGTAGCGCATTACTCATTTGTATAGTCGAGTACTATTTGACCAGGCGTGTCAGTCAGTCTGTCTGTACTTTGTTTGGCTTCAAGTACATGAGTTGAGCAGGCCACTTTGTCCAACCAAATGCAGGTGCTTTGTGTGTGTGTGTGTGTGTGTGTGTGTGTGTGTGTGTGTGTGTGTGTGTGTGTGTGTGTGTGTGTGTGTGTGTGTGTGTGTGTGTGTGTGTGTGTGTGTGCGTGTGCGTGTGCGCGTGTGAGTGCTATTGTTCAGACCGTGCCGTATGCACGCGGTACATTCTGCGGATTAGCAGCTCAACTCGCCGACCAAGGTGAACTTTTAGTCTTCTCGGTCCGCCCACTCACAGAGACGCGGCCGCCGCGCTGAGAGTTTGGATATTTTCCTGTGTGTTGAAGGGCTCGGGTTGCGTAAGCACAGGTTCTCAGCACCAAATCACCAGCAGCACTCTAACCTTGGCACAGCGAATACTTCCTCCTCCCACACAAACACACGCACGCACGCGCGCGCACATGCAGCAACGCGCACACACACACACACACACACACACACACACACACACACACACACACACACACACACACACACACACACATACACACACACACCTCATCCTGTCTCAGTGAGGCTGTGGCAGCTGCCACCTCCCACACATATACTCTATAGTCAGGGCGCACACATGCATGCGCGCACACATGCATGCGCACACGCACGCGCACGCACGCACACACAGACAGACACACACACACACACTATTCTCTGGCAGAAATACCGTATCCGGTAGTACAGTATCATCAATTTCTTACCTGTTTTATTATATCACTATGCAATGAAGTGTCTGTCTGTCTGTCTGTCTGTGTGTGCGTGCGTGCGTGCGTGCGTGCGCCCCTGGACATATGGTATGCATGTACGACTGTAACGTCTTGTGATGTGTCTAAGTAAGCTCATCACGCTTGTGTGTCGGAATATGTGTGTGTGTGTGTGCATGCATGCATGGCATGCACGTTGCACTGTGCGTGCACATATCTGCATTGCGTGTGCATGAATGTGTGTCGGTGTGTGTGTGTGTGTGTGTGTGTGTGTGTGTGTGTGTGTGTGTGTGTGTGTGTGTGTGTGTGTGTGTGTGTGTGTGTGTGTGTGTGTGTGTGTGTGTGTGTGTGTGTGTGTGTGTGTGTGTGTGTGTGTGTCTTGAAATACTGTAGTCAACCTGTTGGAAGTGTGAGCGTAGGACAGAGCCAGACATGATGAGGTCACTACGGTAGACCCGCCCATCTGACCACTTAACACATTTACTGCCAATGAGCACTTTGATGACTTTTTTTTTTAAATGTATTGATTAACACTAATTATGCTAAGGACGTGTATACACGTTTCTAATCAAACCGTGATGCTGTAATTAACTTTTTTTTTTTTTTGCCTTTCCTTCTTCAGCTGATCCTAGACCGGTTTTGCGCGTGCTGCACACTGCCGTTCACTTCCTTGTTTTGTTTAGCGGGCCGACAAAAGTGTCTCTTCGCTTTAAATCTACGGCGCTCTCCGTGGTTTTGATCCAAACGCCTAATTTCTGACTTTAACCCATTTTGACCTGAGATCAGATTCTAAAAATGTCTTCTATACATCCTGACAGTTTTCTAAAAAAGCTATGTTTCTATGTCAGTCGTTCTTCGACTTTTCAAAAATAGCAGACCTATACAAGCTCGTAGCGCGCCACTCGGTGGCGCGCTATGAGCTTGTAGATCGGCTATTTTTCAATAGCTAAAGCATAACATAATGCTAACACCAAAAGGGGTTCCCCGCCCAAAATGGGTTAAACCTATAGCATCTGGTTTGGCATATAAACCCTTCTAGAGAGACTTTAGACGTGACAGCGCGAGGTAGCAACGGAGGATTATGCCTCCCGGTTTTTTGGGGGTAATGGAAGGGCGGGGCTTTTCAGAGTAAAATCTGCCTCATCCGCTTGGCCGTATACATGGTATAAAATAGCAGCAATTCGCTGTAATCTACAAATGTGACTAAATTTGACTGAGGGACTGCCATTGGATTTTTTTGAATTTCCGTTTTTTCATGTCATATGAAAGCAGGGAATCATAGCTTCAAATTGACATATTGGTTGTTCAGTTTGACCCACCGGTTTTGGAGATATGGCTTATATAGAGTAATGTCTTGCAGAGAAACAGTGAGTTGAGAAAACAGGCTTCACTTCTGTGGTCTCTAACATTACACCTAGCTACATGATTAAGCATTTATTTCATATTTACATATTTCAGACATGCTCTAGTATGTGAAGAGTCTGCCTGTGCTATTAACTCATTTTGGGGAAAAAACTCTGGTGAAAAACTGGAATTTGCGCGATGGCAGTCTCTCCGTCAAATCTGGTCACAAATGCTTTGTAGGCCAGTCAATCTAATTAGTGGATCATGGTCAATTCAGGGGTTGAATGTTCCCACATGTGATCACGGCTATGGTCGCTTTTTTAGCCCAACGAGTGTTTTATCCAAGGGGGCAGGCAGGCTTTCCAACGTTGAAGCTCTCCTCCCTAGTGGTAGGAGGAGGGACTACAGGCGGACCCGTAGATTCATGACCGGGAAACCCCGTGCAGCTGGGCTTTAACATTGAGCGCTCGGTTGCACTTCCGCATTTGACCACCAACATTTGGTGGTCAAATGACACGTCACATGCTACTGCAGAGCATAATGAAAAATTGAAAATGTCGCCTTAAATATAGGTACCCCAAACGTTCATCCCCTGGATTTACCACGATCCACTAATTATTTCATTTACAATTTTTAATATGTTATTTGGATCACCCTATATAAGGATCATAAAAAAAACCTTGAATGAATGATTACCGGTATACCGTTGCAATTTCCTTTGGGTCACCCCCCCCCCCCCCCCCTTTTTTTTTAGCTTAGATTGACTGGCCTGTTGGTCTTTGGTAAGAAAATGGTGACAAATAAATAGTGAGAGGTTCATATATCACCGATGATGTTCCCTATACGCCGTTTCACCAGGAGGATGCAATTGTGTGATATTTTTCCAAAGCATGACGCACCCGAATGAGTTTGGCCAAACAACACGCCGCGTGTAACCCCATCCATCGTGTGTGCATGTGTGTGTTTGTGCGTGCGTGCGTGCGTGCGTGCGTTCCATCGCTGGCTGTCAAGCAGCCTCTTTCCAGTTAAGGCTGTAAATCCTGGCTCCAACTGTGATGTGGACACACACACACACACACACACACACACACACACACACACACACACACACTACACACACACACACACACACACACACACACACACACACACACACACACACACACACACACACACACACACACACACAGGTGCGCTCGCACACGCACAGCACAGTGACATTTCCTTGTCTCAGCATATTTTTCTATAGTCTCCAGGTGAAAATGATAGATGGCATTTTTAGTGAAGGTTTGTGCGGTTTCAAGCCATCCGGCACGCACGCACGCACGCACGCACGCACGCACGCACGCACACACAGACACACACAGGTATACAGAGAGGTACCAATAAACATGGGGATCTGCTCTCTCTCCCATCTGTGTGTGTGTGTGTGCCCTCTCCCCATCCGTCCTGCCATTCTCTCTCTCTCTCTCTCTGTCTCTGTCTCTGTCTCTGTCTCTCTCTCTCTCTGTCTCTGTCTCTGTCTCTGTCTCTGTCTCTCTCTCTCTCTCTCTCTCTCTCTCTCTCTGGGCTGTATAAAGTGGTTAATCACTGAATGGAAACCATTAGTAACTGGCTTAAATAATTTACACACACTCTGACCAGGACATGGCCCCCGCACAGCTTTGCACGCCCAGATACCAACCCCCGTGTGTGCGTGTGTGTGTGTGTGTGTGTGTGTGTGTGTGTGTGTGTGTGTGTGTGTGTGTGTGTGTGTGTGTGTGTGTGTGTGTGTGTGTGTGTGTGTGTGTGTGTGTGTGTGTGTGTGTGTGTGTGTGTGTGTGTGTGTGTGTGTGTGTGCGCTTCCACGTGTAGGGGTGGGGGGGGGGTCTTTACATCCTGATGTCTGTATCGTTTTCACTTTCATGTGCATGTATAGCTGAATGCGAGAGCGTGCACGTCGGCACATAATCTCCGTCTTTGTGTGTGTGTGTGTGTGTGTGTGTGTGTGTGTGCCTGCATATATGATATGTAACAGGCACGCACACAACAATGGTCGATATACCCACTTTGGGTGTGTGTGTGTGTGTGTGTGTGTGTGTGTGCGTGCGTGCGTGGGTGGGTGTGACCATGTAGTAGAACAATGATGTCACTCGCGAGCGGAACCATAGAGGCAGAGCGAGGAGCAGCAGCAACGCAACCCGACGCTATGTTGGCACCGGGCCAACCCTCCCCTACTATACTCCCCCCCCCCCCCCCCCCCCCCCCCCCCCAAGGACGTGTTCCATTTCACACGTGACGCCCAAGGCCCCAGTGAGGCTCTCCAACGTTGAGGCGCTCGGCCCTAGTGGTAAGAGGAGGGACTGCAGGCGGACCCGTGCAGATTCATGACGAGGAAACACCGTGCACCTGGGCTTTAACATTGAGCGCTCGGGTGCACTTCCCGCATTTGCCGACCAAAATGTGGTGGTCAAATGCGGAAGTAGACGGTCCTTCTCCTCGGGCCTTGCCATTTTTTTCCCTTCCCTACCTTAAAACTTGCTCATCAGGTGTTAATTATTGTATAAGGAGGCTTTTTTTCTTCAAAAAAGTGTCAAGTATTTGTTAAAATGGAAGAATGTGCAGCAATGATGTCTTCCCTTTGTATTTAGGGTTTCTTCCTGGAGGCTGAAACCTTGACAGAAAACAAATAAAACAGTGATGTAGTGACATCACAATATCACCCCCTCCCCTAACCCCATCCCCCCTAATCATACAACAGCAGCTGTGGGTGCGGCTTCAGTCCCTGGAGGGGGGGTCCCTGGAACAACATATTTTCAGATGGGGGTCCGCGGCCAAATACAGATAAGTCTGGGGTTCCCTTGACGTGAAAAAGATTGAGCACCACTGACATAGAAACATAAGGGTTTTCAGAAAACTGTCACGAATCACGAGGCTTTTCGGCCTCAGGTCTAAATGGGTTAAATTAAGGTTATGACGATGCTCGTTTGACGCACGGGTATAGACGGCTATTCCAACCAATCGGGTT
>NW_027637878.1:0-9818 GCF_951216825.1 Electrona antarctica | reverse complement strand
GATATTAGGCTGTGTTTCCATCATAGAGGGTTTAGGGTTTAGGACAGATATTAGGCTGTGTTTCCATCATAGAGGGTTTAGGGTTTAGGACAGATATTAGGCTGTGTTTCCCTCATAGAGGGTTTAGGGTTTAGGACAGATATTAGGCTGTGTTTCCATCATAGAGGGTTTAGGGTTTAGGACAGATATTAGGCTGTGTTTCCATCATAGAGGGTTTAGGGTTTAGGACAGATATTAGGCTGTTTCCATCATAGAGGGTTTAGGGTTTAGGACAGACATTAGGCTGTGTTTCCCTCATAGAGGGTTTAGGGTTTAGGACAGATATTAGGCTGTGTTTCCATCATAGAGGGTTTAGGGTTTAGGACAGATATTAGGCTGTGTTTCCATCATAGAGGGTTTAGGGTTTAGGACAGATATTAGGCTGTGTTTCCATCATAGAGGGTTTAGGGTTTAGGACAGATATTAGGCTGTGTTTCCATCATAGAGGGTTTAGGGTTTAGGACAGATATTAGGCTGTGTTTCCCTCATAGAGGGTTTAGGGTTTAGGACAGATATTAGGCTGTGTTTCCATCATAGAGGGTTTAGGGTTTAGGACAGATATTAGGCTGTGTTTCCATCATAGAGGGTTTAGGGTTTAGGACAGATATTAGGCTGTGTTTCCATCATAGAGGGTTTAGGGTTTAGGACAGATATTAGGCTGTGTTTCCATCATAGAGGGTTTAGGGTTTTAGGACAGATATTAGGCTGTGTTTCCCTCATAGAGGGTTTAGGGTTTAGGACAGATATTAGGCTGTGTTTCCATCATAGAGGGTTTAGGGTTTAGGACAGATATTAGGCTGTGTTTCCATCATAGAGGGTTTAGGGTTTAGGACAGATATTAGGCTGTGTTTCCCTCATAGAGGGTTTAGGGTTTAGGACAGATATTAGGCTGTGTTTCCATCATAGTGGGTTTAGGGTTTAGGACAGATATTAGGCTGTGTTTCCATCATAGAGGGTTTAGGGTTTAGGACAGATATTAGGCTGTGTTTCCCTCATAGAGGGTTTAGGGTTTAGGACAGATATTAGGCTGTGTTTCCATCATAGAGGGTTTAGGGTTTAGGACAGATATTAGGCTGTGTTTCCCTCATAGAGGGTTTAGGGTTTAGGACAGATATTAGGCTGTGTTTCCATCATAGAGGGTTTAGGGTTTAGGACAGATATTAGGCTGTGTTTCCATCATAGAGGGTTTAGGGTTTAGGACAGATATTAGGCTGTGTTTCCATCATAGAGGGTTTAGGGTTTAGGACAGATATTAGGCTGTGTTTCCATCATAGAGGGTTTAGGGTTTAGGACAGATATTAGGCTGTGTTTCCCTCATAGAGGGTTTAGGGTTTAGGACAGATATTAGGCTGTGTTTCCATCATAGAGGGTTTAGGGTTTAGGACAGATATTAGGCTGTGTTTCCATCATAGAGGTTTAGGGTTTAGGACAGATATTAGGCTGTGTTTCCCTCATAGAGGGTTTAGGACAGATATTAGGCTGTGTTTCCATCATAGAGGGTTTAGGGTTTAGGACAGATATTAGGCTGTGTTTCCATCATAGAGGGTTTAGGGTTTAGGACAGATATTAGGCTGTGTTTCCCTCATAGAGGGTTTAGGGTTTTAGGACAGATATTAGGCTGTGTTTCCATCATAGAGGGTTTAGGGTTTAGGACAGATATTAGGCTGTGTTTCCATCATAGAGGGTTTAGGGTTTAGGACAGATATTAGGCTGTGTTTCCATCATAGAGGGTTTAGGGTTTAGGACAGATATTAGGCTGTGTTTCCATCATAGAGGGTTTAGGGTTTAGGACAGATATTAGGCTGTGTTTCCCTCATAGAGGGTTTAGGGTTTAGGACAGATATTAGGCTGTGTTTCCATCATAGAGGGTTTAGGGTTTAGGACAGATATTAGGCTGTGTTTCCCTCATAGAGGGTTTAGGGTTTTAGGACAGATATTAGGCTGTGTTTCCATCATAGAGGGTTTAGGGTTTAGGACAGATATTAGGCTGTGTTTCCATCATAGTGGGTTTAGGGTTTAGGACAGATATTAGGCTGTGTTTCCATCATAGAGGGTTTAGGGTTTAGGACAGATATTAGGCTGTGTTTCCATCATAGTGGGTTTAGGGTTTATGACAGATATTAGGCTGTGTTTCCCTCATAGAGGGTTTAGGGTTTAGGACAGATATTAGGCTGTGTTTCCATCATAGAGGGTTTAGGGTTTAGGACAGATATTAGGCTGTGTTTCCATCATAGAGGGTTTAGGACAGATATTAGGCTGTGTTTCCATCATAGAGGGTTTAGGGTTTAGGACAGATATTAGGCTGTGTTTCCATCATAGAGGGTTTAGGGTTTAGGACAGATATTAGGCTGTGTTTCCATCATAGAGGGTTTAGGGTTTAGGACAGATATTAGGCTGTGTTTCCATCATAGAGGGTTTAGGACAGATATTAGGCTGTGTTTCCATCATAGAGGGTTTAGGGTTTAGGAC
Organism: Electrona antarctica; assembly: GCF_951216825.1. NCBI lineage: Eukaryota > Metazoa > Chordata > Actinopteri > Myctophiformes > Myctophidae > Electrona > Electrona antarctica. Next base: position 7,310 of record NW_027637878.1, on the reverse strand, counting down.
AGACATTAGGCTGTGTTTCCATCATAGTGGGTTTTAGGGTTTAGGACAGATATTAGGCTGTGTTTCCATCATAGTGTGTTTAGGGTTTAGGACAGATATTAGGCTGTGTTTCCATCATAGAGGGTTTAGGGTTTAGGACAGATATTAGGCTGTGTTTCCATCATAGAGGGTTTAGGGTTTAGGACAGATATTAGGCTGTGTTTCCATCATAGAGGGTTTAGGGTTTAGGACAGATATTAGGCTGTGTTTCCATCATAGAGGGTTTAGGGTTTAGGACAGATATTAGGCTGTGTTTCCATCATAGAGGGTTTAGGGTTTAGGACAGATATTAGGCTGTGTTTCCATCATAGAGGGTTTAGGGTTTAGGACAGATATTAGGCTGTGTTTCCATCATAGAGGGTTTAGGGTTTAGGACAGATATTAGGCTGTGTTTCCATCATAGAGGGTTTAGGGTTTAGGACAGATATTAGGCTGTGTTTCCATCATAGAGGGTTTAGGGTTTAGGACAGATATTAGGCTGTGTTTCCATCTAGAGGGTTTAGGGTTTAGGACAGATATTAGGCTGTGTTTCCATCATAGAGGGTTTAGGGTTTAGGACAGACATTAGGCTGTGTTTCCATCATAGAGGGTTTAGGGTTTAGGACAGATATTAGGCTGTGTTTCCATCATAGAGGGTTTAGGGTTTAGGACAGATATTAGGCTGTGTTTCCATCATAGAGGGTTTAGGACAGATATTAGGCTGTGTTTCCATCATAGAGGGTTTAGGGTTTAGGACAGATATTAGGCTGTGTTTCCATCATAGAGGGTTTAGGGTTTAGGACAGATATTAGGCTGTGTTTCCATCATAGAGGGTTTAGGGTTTAGGACAGATATTAGGCTGTGTTTCCCTCATAGAGGGTTTAGGGTTTAGGACAGATATTAGGCTGTGTTTCCATCATAGAGGGTTTAGGGTTTAGGACAGATATTAGGCTGTGTTTCCATCATAGTGGGTTTAGGGTTTAGGACAGATATTAGGCTGTGTTTCCATCATAGAGGGTTTAGGGTTTAGGACAGATATTAGGCTGTGTTTCCATCATAGAGGGTTTAGGGTTTAGGACAGATATTAGGCTGTGTTTCCATCATAGAGGGTTTAGGGTTTAGGACAGATATTAGGCTGTGTTTCCATCATAGAGGGTTTAGGGTTTAGGACAGATATTATCCCATTTTGACCTGAGATCAGATTCTAAAAATGTCTTCTACATCCTGACAGTTTTCTGAAAAAGCTATGTTTCTATGTCAGTCGTTCTTCGATTTTTCAAAAAAAAGCAGATCTACAAGCTCATAGCGCGCCACCGAGTGGCACGCTATGAGCTTGTAGGTCTGCTATTTTTCAATAGCTAAAGCATAACATAATGCTAACACCAAAATGGGTTATATAGGCTGTGTTTTCTTTTCTTTTTTTAGGGAAGGAAAAATGTGTGTCATTTCTCTTCTGAGCGAGTCTCAAAGTGTCGGCTTACAGAATACATCTGGAAGCAATCAGTCTGCCCCAGTCCCTGTTATTATAACAACACACTCTTATAATACACAGTCCCTGTTTAAGACCTGTTATTATAAAACTAACACACTCTTATAATACACAGTCCCTGTTTAAGACCTCTGTTATTATAAAACTAACACACTCTTATAATACAGAGTCCCTCTATAAGACCTCTGCATAGACCTCTGTTATTATAACAACACACTCTTAAAATCCTCAGTCTCTGTAGCTCTGCATAGACCATTATGTTCAGGTCTACAGTTCAGGTCTACTGGTCTACAAGCTCTTAGCGCGGCACCGAGTGTAGTTCCAGGGGGGGGTCCATGGAACTACATATTTTCAGATTGGGGTCGGAGGCCAAATCCAGATCATTCTGGGGGTCCTTGACATGAGAAAGGTTGAGAACCGCTGATATAGAAACATTTTCAGAAAACAATTAAAACACATATTGTTTTCAATTGTACTAGCTATTAGGAGACTAACTCTTAGGAGACTAATAATGGGCATTTGAACACTGATGCCTGTCAGTCACAATGTGGGACAGACAGGGTCTCAATGTGAACACTGATGCCTGTCAGTCACAATGTGGGACAGACAGGGTCTCAATGTGAACACTGATGCCTGTCAGTCACAATGTGGGACAGACAGGGTCTCAATGTGAACACTGATGCCTGTCAGTCACAATGTGGGACAGACAGGGTCTCAATGTGAACACTGATGCCTGTCAGTCACAATGTGGGACAGACAGGGTCTCAATGTGAACACTGATGCCTGTCAGTCACAATGTGGGACAGACAGGGTCTCAATGTGAACACTGATGCCTGTCAGTCACAATGTGGGACAGACAGGGTCTCAATGTGAACACTGATGCCTGTCAGTCACAATGTGGGACAGACAGGGTCTCAATGTGAACACTGATGCCTGTCAGTCACAATGTGGGACAGACAGGGTCTCAATGTGAACACTGATGCCTGTCAGTCACAATGTGGGAAAGACAGGGTCTCAATGTGAACACTGATGCCTGTCAGTCACAATGTGGGACAGACAGGGTCTCAATGTGAACACTGATGCCTGTCAGTCACAATGTGGGAAAGACAGGGTCTCAATGTGAACACTGATGCCTGTCAGTCACAATGTGGGACAGACAGGGTCTCAATGTGAACACTGATGCCTGTCAGTCACAATGTGGGACAGGGTCTCAATGTGAACACTGATGCCTGTCAGTCACAATGTGGGACAGACAGGGTCTCAATGTGAACACTGATGCCTGTCAGTCACAATGTGGGACAGACAGGGTCTCAATGTGAACACTGATGCCTGTCAGTCACAATGTGGGACAGACAGGGTCTCAATGTGAACACTGATGCCTGTCAGTCACAATGTGGGACAGACAGGGTCTCAATTTGTGGGACGACTGAACAGTCTTGGAAATGAGGGACTGTCCCACACTAAGGGACATGAGGGACTGTCCCACACTAAGGGACATGAGGGACTGTCCCACACTAAGGGACATGAGGGACTGTCCCACGCAAACTGAACCCCTGAGATCCACTCTATAGAAAGAGTCTGGAGGAAAAAGAGACTTAGTTTTAAAAGGTGATGAAGTGAACGGAGTTGTCGTAACTCTGTATCTCTATGGCTCTGGTCTGACACCTCAATGTGGTAACTCTGTATCTCTATGGCTCTGGTCTGACCCCTCAGTGTGGTAACTCTGTATCTCTATGGCTCTGGTTTTACATGAAAGAATGTTTTCTTTTGGCTCGCGTTTCAACAGAGGTCAAAGGTCACATCAAGAGGTGGAAGAAAGATCCCGTGTTTTGACTATTCTGTGATATTTTGTTCGGCCGAAAATCTTCTGCGGATGAATATTGGATGCATCAGTAGATAGAATTATATGACTTTACATTAAAGAGAAGAGATGTATGTACAAAATAAAACTATGCAAAGATGTTCAACATAGCAGATATCATTACAAAGGGACACAGTCAGTGGTAACGTTGGTTAACATTCCAAGCAGTTTGGACTTTAATTCTTTGTTCACATTCTTCAGAAGAAGAAAAAAAGAAATCTTGACATGGTTTTAAAAAACATTTCCCTGCATGGCGTCTCTGTGAGGTGTTCTGCGTCTCTGTGAGGTGTTCTGTGTCTCTGTGAGGTGTTCTGTGTCTCTGTGAGGTGTTCTGTGTCTCTGTGAGGTGTTCTGCGTCTCTGTGAGGTGTTCTGCGTCTCTTTGAGGTGTTCTGCGTCTCTGTGAGGTGTTCTGCGTCTCTGTGAGGTGTTCTGTGTCTCTGTGAGGTGTTCGTCTCTGTGAGGTGTTCTGCGTCTCTGTGAGGTGTTCTGTGTCTCTGTGAGGTGTTCTGCGTCTCTGTGAGGTGTTCTGCGTCTCTGTGAGGTGTTCTGCGTCTATGTGAGGTGTTCTGCGTCTCTGTGAGGTGTTCTGTGTCTCTGTGAGGTGTTCTGCGTCTATGTGAGGTGTTCTGCGTCTCTGTGAGGTGTTCTGCGTCTCTGTGAGGTGTTCTGCGTCTCTGTGAGGTGTTCTGTGTCTCTGTGAGGTGTTCGTCTCTGTGAGGTGTTCTGCGTCTCTGTGAGGTGTTCGTCTCTGTGAGGTGTTCTGCGTCTCTGTGAGGTGTTCTGCATCTCTGTGAGGTGTTCTGTGTCTCTGTGAGGTGTTCTGCATCTCTGTGAGGTGTTCGTCTCTGTGAGGTGTTCTGTGTCTCTGTGAGGTGTTCTGCGTCTCTGTGAGGTGTTCTGCGTCTCTGTGAGGTGTTCTGCGTCTCTGTGAGGTGTTCGTCTCTGTGAGGTGTTCTGCGTCTATGTGAGGTGTTCTGCGTCTCTGTGAGGTGTTCTGCGTCTCTGTGAGGTGTTCTGCGTCTCTGTGAGGTGTTCTGCGTCTCTGTGAGGTGTTCTGCGTCTCTGTGAGGTGTTCGTCTCTGTGAGGTGTTCGTCTCTGTGAGGTGTTCTGCGTCTCTTTGAGGTGTTCTGCGTCTCTGTGAGGTGTTCTGCGTCTCTGTGAGGTGTTCGTCTCTGTGAGGTGTTCTGCGTCGCTGTGAGGTGTTCTGCGTCTCTGTGAGGTGTTCTGTGTCTCTGTGAGGTGTTCTGCGTCTCTGTGAGGTGTTCTTTGTCTCTGTGAGGTGTTCTGCGTCTCTGTGAGGTGTTCTGCGTCTCTGTGAGGTGTTCGTCTCTGTGAGGTGTTCTGTGTCTCTGTGAGGTGTTCTGTGTCTCTGTGAGGTGTTCTGCGTCTCTGTGAGGTGTTCTGCGTCTCTGTGAGGTGTTCTGTGTCTCTGTGAGGTGTTCTGCGTCTCTGTGAGGTGTTCTGCGTCTCTGTGAGGTGTTCTGCGTCTCTGTGAGGTGTTCGTCTCTGTGAGGTGTTCTGCGTCTCTGTGAGGTGTTCGTCTCTGTGAGGTGTTCTGTGTCTCTGTGAGGTGTTCTGCGTCTCTGTGAGGTGTTCTGCGTCTCTGTGAGGTGTTCTGCGTCTATGTGAGGTGTTCTGCGTCTATGTGAGGTGTTCTGCGTCTCTGTGAGGTGTTCTGCGTCTCTGTGAGGTGTTATGTGTCTCTGTGAGGTGTTCTGCGTCTCTGTGAGGTGTTCTGTGTCTCTGTGAGGTGTTCTGTGTCTCTGTGAGGTGTTCTGCGTCTCTGTGAGGTGTTCGTCTCTGTGAGGTGTTCTGCGTCTCTGTGAGGTGTTCTGTGTCTCTGTGAGGTGTTCGTCTCTGTGAGGTGTTCTGCGTCTCTGTGAGGTGTTCGTCTCTGTGAGGTGTTCTGCGTCTCTGTGAGGTGTTCTGTGTCTCTGTGAGGTGTTCTGCGTCTCTGTGAGGTGTTCTGCGTCTCTGTGAGGTGTTATGTGTCTCTGTGAGGTGTTCTGCGTCTCTGTGAGGTGTTCTGCGTCTCTGTGAGGTGTTCTGCGTCTATGTGAGGTGTTCTGCGTCTATGTGAGGTGTTCTGCGTCTCTGTGAGGCGTCTCTGTGAGGTGTTATGTGTCTCTGTGAGGTGTTCTGCGTCTCTGTGAGGTGTTCTGTGTCTCTGTGAGGTGTTCTGTGTCTCTGTGAGGTGTTCTGCGTCTCTGTGAGGTGTTCGTCTCTGTGAGGTGTTCTGCGTCTCTGTGAGGTGTTCTGCGTCTCTGTGAGGTGTTCGTCTCTGTGAGGTGTTCTGCGTCTCTGTGAGGTTTTCCGCGTCTCTGTGAGGTGTTCTGCGTCTCTGTGAGGTGTTCTGCGTCTCTTTGAGGTGTTCTGCGTCTCTGTGAGGTGTTCGCTAGCACTTTAATGCCAGTGGTTTGTTGGTAATTTAATTCACGTGATGTTCAGTTAATTTCTTCACAAGAGTTTGTATTTCTGTGTCTCTGATGTATTATTAGACTTCATGTAGTCGACATTCAGTCATTGAGATGTCTTTAGTTGTTTCTGTTGAGTTTATTTAGTCGTGGGTGAGAACATGTAGTCCAACAGACATTTAGCTTCGTAGTTTTACTAATCAACGGAGCGTTGCATAATTCATGGTGTTTTTTTTCTGTTTGATAAGGTTTTAGATGTTGTTTTGGTTGTATTTCTGTCTCTCTGCATCTCTTTGAAGTCTGGAGGGGTTAGGGTTAGTTAGGGTTAGTTGTCTTGGTTGTATTTCTGCATCTCTTTGAAGTCTGGAGGGATTTAACTTTATACTGTTTACACTCTAACTCATTTAGACGTGAGACCAGATTCTACAAAATGTCTTTTAAATCATAACAGTTTTCTGAAAAACCCTCATGTTTCTGTCAGTGGTTCTCAAACTATTTTCATGTCAAGGATCCCCAAAAAGGGGCCACCGACCCCCCCATCTGAAGATATGTTGTTCCAGGGACCTACAAGCTCGTAAGAGCTTGTAGATCTGCTATTTTCCCAACAGCTAATGTAGATCTGCTATGTTTCAACAGCTAAAGTATAACATAATGCCTAAAACACCCAAAGGGGTTCCCGTCCTGAAGTTGCTAAGTTAAGGGGTTCCCGTCCTGAAGTTGTTAAGTTAAGGCTAAGCGTTTTGAACTCCTCCTTTTCTCTCAGAACAGGCTCTTTTTTCTTGTTGCTCATTTGAATAATTTAAAGCGTTTCTGTGTCTGTTTAACAAGCACATTTTACACGCATGTTTTAACTCCTTAAGAAGCTCATGCATTATTCATGAGGCGGGGGGGGGGGGGGAAGAGGCGGGGTTACGGAGCTATAATCCTGTGTGTGTGTGTGTGTGTGTGTGTGTGTGTGTGTGTGTGTGTGTGTGTGTGTGTGTGTGTGTGTGTGTGTGTGTGTGTGTGTGTGTGTGTGTGTGTGTGTGTGTGTGTGTGTGTGTGTGTGTGTGTGTGTGTGTGTGTGTGTGTGTGTGTGTGTGTGTGTGTGTGTGTGTGTGTGTTGCCTGTCGAGTGCAGAGAGCCTCCAGAATTTGTAGCCGCACTACAATGACCCTTTCATCCAACATCCTGGGGTGTGTGTGTGTGTGTGTGTGTACGTGTGTATGTACGTGTGTGTGTGTGTGTGTGACGGCGGCCACTCTCGTCTATGTGAGCCAATGTCTTTATCTACAACAATAACATTGAAGCCACGCACGCACGCACGCAGTCAGTCAGTCAGTCAGTGATATAGTCTGTTTCTAGTGAAAATGTAACTAATTTAGCAGCAAAAAACTAGCGTTTTCTCTCAGTCAGTTGATTCCTAATATCCAATAAGTGAAACGGCCTGGATGACATGTTTATTTTACAAACACAGTTCTTATATGAGGCGATCTAAGATCCCCCTATGGGGATTATAATACAAATAAAACACAGTTCTTATATG
>NW_027637879.1:0-7781 GCF_951216825.1 Electrona antarctica | reverse complement strand
GGATTTGAGATGGAGTTCATGGGTGCTTTGAAATGACCAAGGGTGCCTGAGCACTCCAGCACCCACTAAGTCAGCACCCCTGGTACACACAGCATCCTGTATATCTACACCCTCTGGTTCTGTCTCAGCAGGCTACTGAAGTGGAGCTCTGGACATTGTCCAGTACACTTTAAAATTCTGAGTGTGTAGAAGTGGAACCAAAATGGGCCCGTAACCCATTTGGTTCCAAAATCTACACTCAGGATTTTACAGATGCGTCCCTCCCTCCCAAGCTGACAATGTCCTCCTGTTCAATATACTACAGCACGTGAACTGACCCACCAAAAATCCAGCAGGGCTGCAGACTCTTCCCATAAAACAGCCCAGAGTACATAAACCTAGCTGAAAGATATCGATCCGCTATCCATCCTCCCTATTACATACACTCTGGCCCAATGGGTGGAGGGATTCTCATACCTGGAGGCCTGTTAAATCATTTGCTTCTTAAACTGCTTTTTATGTCAAAGGTCCCCCGAATGGGTTTGTGTATGGTCGCGGACCCCCATCTGAAAAGATGTGACAGACTTGTTCACATTCACAAATCCGAGGAATTCTTTGGAAATAGTATAAACATATTGGTAAAAAAAATGTAACCAATAATTATGTTTATACTATTTGTACAATAATTTTCACTTAAAATGGTTAAACTGGCCCGGTCACCTAGGCTGCTAATGTGTCGCGGGTTCGACTCCCGTTCACTGTCCCCCCATTTCCTGTCAACATACTATGCACTATCAAATGAAGGCACACAAATAGCTTAAATAAATAAATATCAGATTTTGAGGCTATAATATTTATAGAGAGATGACTTCCGTACACCCGGTAGGCAATGTAGGAGAAAGAAGGGACAGCTCAGGCTTGATTCAGAATGGGCTGACATTGTCACTAAATAGTAAATACATTTGAAAAAATCTAGCCTAGGCTAAAATATTGACATGTTGTTGGGGACCCCACTGGAACCACCTCAAGGACCGCTGGGGGTCCCCAGACCCCAGTATGAGAACCACAGTGGGCGGCTGTGGCTCAGGAGGTAGAGCAGGTCGTCCAATGATCCATGGGTCGGCGGTTCGATTCCCGGCTCCTCCTGTCTACATGTCGAAGTGTCCTTGGGCAAGACACTGAACCCCAAATTGCTCCCGATGTGCTGGTTGGTACCTTGCATGGCTTCCGCCGCAATCGGTGTATGAATGTGTGTGTGAATGGGTGAATGTAATGCACAATCTATGTAAAGCACCTTGGATAAAGGCGCTATATAAATGCACCATTTACCATTTACCATTTACAGTCTCCAGGGCCATTGTGGAAAGTCAGGTCACATTTGTCACATCTTTCATTCATTGATGACAGAAACGTAGCCACCTCAAGCGAGCGTGACCTTGAGAATTTGCTTCATCAAACTTTGCTTTAATCGTTGCCAGGAAAAGGTTTTGCAAGGAAAATGCCGGTTCTGTTGTGCTTTCAAGATTTCCAAACTGTGAGCCCTAAGCCAGAACAGGTTGAGGAACACTGCCCTAATATAAAGTGGTTGGATTGGTTCTGCAATGCATTTCCACTGAACTCTAATTGTTTCCACACAGCTCTAACAACCAAAGCCTTGAGATTGTCCTCAGTCTCTGTTGAGCAAAGAGTTTAAAGACACGCGCACGGGATCAGCGTTTTCCCTGCAAACATATTCCTGGCAACGATTAAAGGTCATTCTCACAGTACTTAAAGCCTTCCCAGCTTACTCAACGGTTACCACACACTCACACACCTACTAAAAACACTACTCTTACAATCATCATCACCATCACTAAAGCAGTGATTCTCAATCTTTATCATGTCATGGACCCTCAATTTGAGGCCCCCAGTGCATTAGGCCACGGACCACCACTTGATACCATTTTTTTGAGCAGAGCTAGCCTCTCCAACGCGTGGCTTTGTGTGTCTTTTTACGGAACTTTGATGACACATGATGACTTCATCATCATACATTATCCTCATGATAAAAGGCACAAGTGTGATGTTTCATCTCTAGGACCCAAATCTACTCTGCAAAAATGTATAATTTAACCCTGTAGAGCGTACAAAAGGAACATGTAAGGGTCCATTTGGTTCCATGTTGTACATTCTCGGATAAACCCGTAACTCCTCAAGCTCCCCTGGAGGGTCCCCGGACCCCGCGTTGAGAACCAGTGTGCTACGGCAACAGGGAATTAGTGGATTAATCTATTAGTCCTTGGTCTCTCCTCAGTAGACTGTTTCTGTGCACGCAGACAAAGGTCAAGCTGAACTCATTATCCAGTTGGGATGGAGGGTGAAAACAACCCTGTGGGTTGTTTGTATTTTTGGAAAGCAGTGACATTTTGTGCAGGGTGCTGCCTAAGCCCAGGGTGAGGTGATGACGCCCTCCAAAATAGGGTCAGTCTTATTGTCTCCACCAGGCCGAAGGCATGGGGAGAGAGTATGTTTGTCTCCACCAGGCCGAAGGCATGGGGAGAGAGTATGTTTGTCTCCACCAGGCCGAAGGCATGGGGAGAGAGTATGTTTGTCTCCACCAGGCCGAAGGCATGGGGAGAGAGTATGTTTGTCTCCACCAGGCCGAAGGCATGGGGAGAGAGTATGTTTGTCTCCACCAGGCCGAAGGCATGGGGAGAGAGTATGTTTGTCTCCACCAGGCCGAAGGCATGGGGAGAGAGTATGTTTGTCTCCACCAGGCCGAAGGCATGGGGAGAGAGTATGTTTGTCGCCACCAGGCCGAATGCATGGGGAGAGAGTATGTTTGTCTCCACCAGGCCGAAGGCATGGGGAGAGAGATTGTTTGTCTCCACCAGGCCGAAGGCATGGGGAGAGAGTATGTTTGTCTCCACCAGGCCGAAGGCATGGGGAGAGAGTATGTTTGTCTCCACCAGGCCGAAGGCATGGGGAGAGAGTATGTTTGTCTCCACCAGGCCGAAGGCATGGGGAGAGAGTATGTTTGTCTCCACCAGGCCGAAGGCATGGGGAGAGAGTATGTTTGTCTCCACCAGGCCGAAGGCATGGGGAGAGAGTATGTTTGTCTCCACCAGGCCGAAGGCATGGGGAGAGAGTATGTTTGTCTCCACCAGGCCGAAGGCATGGGGAGAGAGTATGTTTTGCCATCTGTCCGTGTGTGTGTGTGTGTGTGCGTGTGTCCGTCCTTCCGTACGTCCGTTACCAGCTAATCTCCGGCACCGTCTTTGCACACACACTCCCTGGATGCCAACGACGAACATTGGTCCGTTTCGAACAAAATGCCACAAATCACAAACACAGTGTGCAATTTCCGTGAAATTATACACACACATTTCCACTAGGCCGAGGACGACATGCCACAATTCTTTTCCCAAATCAGCCTCACGGTGGCGCTATCAATTCCTGTTTTTACCTATAACTGCATCGATCTGTATACAAGTTATGTATGCGCACTCCCTAGAGGCCATGGAAAAACATTTTCCCTGCATCCCTCCACATCTGCCGGTTATAGCGCCACCACTAAAAAATGTTGTAAGTGAAAGTGAAAATGGTTACTGTAAGTGTGTTTTATAATTTAACCAATGAAAAGCATTAATAAGACCTTGTGACAAAATCATAATTACATATTTTTTTTCTTGGAAAGTAACCATTTTGGACATACAGTAGCTCCCACCCTACAGCGACGAAATGCATGTAGCGCAATGTTAAACCCAAGTGAGGTTATAGGATTAATCACCACTTAACAAATACATAATTCCTCCCAGAAGAACGCCAGTGAGTCAGAGGGAGAATTCGGAACAAATAAAATAAAGTGTAAGTGTGTGTGATGATGATGATGATGATGTCAGGGTTAGGCCCATTTAGGCCTGACGTCGAAGTAAATAAAAAATCTTCTAAATCCTCAGAAGATCAGTTTTCTGAAATAAATATTTTATTGCGCGCTATGAGCTTGTAGATCTGCTATTTTTCAATAGCTAAAGCATAACATAATGCTAACACCAAAAGGGGTTCCCGCCCAAAATGGGTTAAGTGTGTGATGATGATGATGTCAGAGACTTAAAGGGGAATTTCACTTTAGACATTCCAACCTCTTCTCCAGCTTGTGTGTGCCCGCCAGACAGATGCAAATAGTTATTTCATTATGTTAATTCATTAGAGAGTCTAAAGTTTAATCAATTAAGTTAAATATAAAAAAACGACAACATTTAAAAGTAAAAAGTTCAGGCCTGTGTGTCCACATGTTGAAGTTGTGATGTACCAAAATATTCCATTGACTTCCATTATAATATTAAAGTAAAATATTTCTAAAAATACAAAACATTTCAAATATTGATGTAGGCCACGATTCCACAGTAGCTGAACAAAGTTTCTAAGTGAAAGTGTGTAGGACTGGTAGCCAAAGTTTTTAAGAGACGAAATGTTTAAGATATCTAGAGTTGGCTGCCGCTGCAGCGAGCCCACAATTATGACCACACTCAATTGAATTCACCATAAGAAGAATGTTGGGAGTTGCTTACCGAGTTGATGCAGGCCAGTTCCTTGTTGAGGAGCCAGGGCAAGGAGAGCCGACCGTCTCCCTTGTAGCAGGACTGGATCCGATCCTTGATCTTCTCCTTGATCCTCCTCAGCGTGAACAGACACAGCGCCGTCTCCTTGGGGGGCTTGTCGCGGTTCTTCTGGCCCTGGGCGAACACGGTGAACAGCACCTCCTCGTGCTCCTGGAGGCCCAGGGAGCGTGCCAGCCGGGCGCCGGGCCGCGCTACGTAGGCGTCCTGCACCAGGCGGTACTCCACGCCGTCCATGGTGCAGCCCACGGGGAACTCCACGTACGAGTAGAACTTGGGGTCGTCCACGCACAGCCGCACGATCTTGGAGGTGAAGAACTGCTCGCCGGCCGAGTCGGGCGACGTCAGCTGCGTGTCGAGCTGCAGCGTCAGGTAGTAGACGAACTGCTCGCTGTGGAAGCCGTGCACGTAGTAGATGTCGAACGCCGGGAACTTGGACAGCGTGTCCGATGGGATCTTGAGCTGCGACGACACAAACTCGTCCTGGTACACGAAGCTGAACATCTCGGCGTTCTCCTCGTTGGACGTGAGCCGGCGGCTCGACAGCGTGGGGAAGTACTCCGACTTGCCCTCAATGGGCGTGCCCACGAACAGCTTGCCGCCGGCGCCTCCGACCCCGAAGAGGTCCGGCGGGATCACCACGCCGGACATGGTGCCCGCCTCGGCCACGCCAGACAGGTAGTGCTCCTTGCGGTGGTGCGGCTCGCCCAGCTTGAACAGGTCGTCCAGCCGGAGGAACTGGCAGATGCCCTGCGACGTGCTGCCGCACGCGATCAGCCGGTTGTGGCCGGCGTCCAGCAGCAGCAGCTTGTTGATGTTGGCGGTCATGGACAGCTCCAGCGGGCAGGACTGGACGCCCGGCGGCGGGTAGCAGCGGGGGTTGTCCGACACGGGGCCCGTCACGTGGCTCCGCAGCTTGGTCAGGTTCTCCGACAGCTTGTATATCCAGTTGACGGCACCCAGGTACACCTCCCCGCTGATGTTGTGCACCACCAGGTGCGTGAGGCCTCCCTCCGGCGGGGCGAAGGAGAGGAACGGGGGTGGCGTCGAGGTGGGCGGGGGAGGGGTGGCGGCCAGGGAGAGGGTGAGGAAGAGGAGAGGGAGGAGGAAGGGCGGGAGGGGGCAGGAGGGCATGGCGGTTAAAGGGGAGGGGAGGAGCGGATGGGGGGTGTGTTTATGTGTGCGTGTGTGTGCGTGTGTGTGTGTGTTAGTGAGCAGACAGTCTGGAGCGCCGCAGGCCACCAGGGTTCCAGAGAGCAACGAGAAGGCCGCCAAAACGCGATGCTCCTCGCTCCTCTTGTCTGTTATCCGTGCTGTCTTTTCCCCTCACTGAGGTTTATAACGTCATCTCCTGCAGCCTCCTATAGCAGCTCTGCACACACACACACACACACACACACACACACACACACACACACACACAGGGAGAAAAGAGAAGAAGATTATTAGAACCATTTACCAAGTCAGAGACATAATCGTCGATATTCACGGGGAATTATTGCGAGTCATTTTAAAGATTTGATAACAAATAAAGAGGAAAGGAAGCGCCTTGGTTTGTTTGTTTTAAAGTAACAAAGTCGCTGGGCTGCGGTTCATTCAATGTGGTCTCTCTTAAATCCCCAAAAACTAATTTGGGCTTCGTGGCTTCTGGTTTATTGACCAGCAGTGACGGCAGAGTGCATCTTTTAGACATCATTCCTTTACCTATTGATTGTCTGGAAGTGTTAAACACTCACACAGACACACACACTTCAACGTGCACCAGCATACATAATGCAGGTGCGCACGCGCGCACACACACACACACACACACACACACACACACACACACACACACACACACACACACACACACACACACACACACACACACACACACACACACACACACACACACAGTAGTGATAGAGGGTAAACATACATACATTAACAGTAAGGCTTCAGGGAGAATCCCGAGATATTTACTAGAGAAACAGAACACATTCTAATTCTGCCAATACCGACTCAGAGAGAGAAAGAGAGAGAGAGAGAGAGAGAGAGAGAGAGAGAGAGAGAGAAAGAAGTGTCATTGTAAGCACTAATGGACTTTGACGTCCATGATAAGGGTTCGTCGTCCAGCTGTGAAATATGTGCACGAGGTCTTTCTCACACACTTTCCTCAGGCCTTTCCGTGCACTTCGCTCCAAGCGCTAGCCCACAATTCACATAGCTTTGCCATGTTAAAACCAGAGGATGACAAGCGAAGGCCTGAAGTGTCGTTAAAATAAAAACAAACAAAACACGGAAGGAGGACGTTTATATGCAGGCACAAACACACAGCTCACTGGAGATTCATGACGCTTTCAAGAAATAATTCACTCAGAATGGAAAGAAGCATAAAAAATCGATTAGGAAAGTGCTGTAACTAAGCCTTGGTCGGCTAAGACCAAACCGACCGATTAATCAACCATTAGCGTACGGCGGACGGCCCTAATGTGATGTCATCATATTCACCTCAAATGTATTAGACGCACACAGAGAGAGAGAGAGAGAGAGAGAGAGAGAGAGAGAGAGAGAGGACCCCACCTGCATTCAGAGGACACCACCCTACAGCCAAGGACCCCTGCCCCACCCGGAGGTCACGCCAGTGCACCACAGGCAGGCCCACCCCCCCTCACGCCCACCACATACTACACATACCCACCACCATCCACGCACATGCAAGCACCACCAACCACACCCCAATACACTTATGCCCAAGCTCTGAAAACAACCACTCCCAGCCCCACACATGGAAGAATCACACCCCATGAGCACAACATGCATAATGAGTTAGTCCCCATGCTCAGTGAGCTTTACACCAACTGGTTCCAGTCCAAAACTACTAGTGGAATACAATTCCAAAATGGATTACAAACCTTATAGAATCACAAAATGGATTACAAACCTTATAGAATCAACCACTGGCAGACCTAGCTCCCAAGAGAAGACAGACTATGCACCCTGCACTGCACACAAAACGAGGTAGAGACCTAACCACCTGACCCCAAGACATCAGATACACATACTGTCCACTGTACGAAGACATCAGAGACATGTACATATTTCCCACGGATTACAATCACCCAAGGAGAGTTTGAAAACCACCAAATCTCTATATCCAAATTAATGCAAAAACATTTATACTTTTGAAAGTTGACAGCAGTATTTCGATGTCTGTATATG
>NW_027637880.1:0-3000 GCF_951216825.1 Electrona antarctica | reverse complement strand
GTCTGCTCTGTGTGCTCTGTCTGCTCTGTCTGCTCTGTCTGCTCTGTCTGCTCTGTGTGCTCTGTCTGCTCTGTCTGCTCTGTCTGCTCTGTCTGCTCTGTGTGCTCTGTCTGCTCTGTCTGCTCTGTGTGCTCTGTCTGCTCTGTCTGCTCTGTGTGCTCTGTCTGCTCTGTCTGCTCTGTGTGCTCTGTCTGCTCTGTCTGCTCTGTGTGCTCTGTGTGCTCTGTGTGCTCTGCGGACCTTAACCGAAAAAGGGGTCAGAATATGTAGAGGAGGTTTCTGGCGGTTTTCCAGAGCAGAGGTTCTGCCCGGCGACTGAAGGTCTCTGACGGTGTGATTAATGTCCCATTAGTCCACTGTTTAAACCAATCACATCATCCCATTAGTCCACTGTTTAAACCAATCACATCATCCCATTAGTCCACTGTTTAAACCAATCACAAAAAAGGTTATTAAGGGTGTACCGTATTGTGTCCCCCGCAATGGACACACACACATATGCATGTGTGTGTGTGTGTGTGTGTGCGTGCATACAGCATGTGTGTGTGTGTGTGTGCATGCAGGCTGCAGCATGTGTGTGCGTGGGCGCATGCGTGTACCGTATGTGTGTCTGTGTGTCTCTGTCTGTACAAAAAGTACCAGCACAGTATTAGTCTGAGAGTTACCCTCTCAAATGTACCACCGTGGATTTGTGTGCGTGCGTGCGTGCGTGCGTGCGTGCGTGCGTGCGTGCGTGCGTGCGTGCGTGCGTGCGTGCGTGCGTTATGAGAAGCAGAGAACAGTCACAGCTTAGATCTGATGTACGGCAGCACATTAATATAATCCCTCTTATCTTCTCCCCTCATCAACTTTCACTAATAGCAAAACATGCTTTAAAAAGTACCCAGGGGTCTAAACTAGCATCCCAAAACACGCACGCACGCACGCACGCACGCACGCACGCACGCACGCACGCACGCACGCACGCACGCACGCACGCACGAACATGCTTTAAGAGTACCCAGTCTAAAGTAACATACCATGTGCTGCCATGCACGCACGCAAATACACTTTTACACATATGCTGTGTTATTACCTGACTGCACATGCCTCTTCCAATCTCCATGAGACATACACGTGCACACACGCACGCGCACACACGCACATGTACACGCGCACACACGTGCACGCAGAATCAGAAAGTCATTATGCTCTATAGCTGTGAGCAGATTCACAAGTTGGGATCATTATCAAAGCCAACAAAGCTATATTACGATCAGCCTCATTAAAATAAAGTAAACAGTCACAGACAAGTACACGCACGCACACGCACACACACACACACACACACACACACACACACACACACACACACACACACACACACAGGAAGAGAACCATTACTATATGTAGGCTAGGTCTCCGATGCTTTCTGCATTATGTACTAGAGACCCCGGCCTACTTGTCTGTCTGTCTGTCTGTCTGTCTGTCTGTCTGTCTCATTCACACCTAAAAGACACCTGTCTCGTCTGTGTTTAATGGCCGCCCCCAAGGCATTTCCAATGGAAGTCACATGGTTTGACCAAACATTTTTGTTTGATGGGGGGAGGGGCAGAACACAGCCATCAAACACAAATGTTTGGTGAAACCATGTGACCTCCATTGGAAATGCATTGGGGCGGCCATTAAACACGGACAAGACAGGTGTCTTTTAGGTGTGAATGAGGCCTCTGTTTCTGGCCATATATGGGCATATGGGGGAAGTCAGTTGTGCAAGGACAAAGAAACCTCTGAGCTAACACACTGTGGGCCTCTCCATGGTCACCCCTGACCCCTGACCCCTGAGCTAACACACTGTGGGCCTCTCCATGGTCACCCCTGACCCCTGACCCCTGAGCTAACACACTGTGGGCCTCTCCATGGTCACCGCTGACCCCTGACCCCTGAGCTAACACACTGTGGGCCTCTCCATGGTCACCCCTGACCCCTGACCCCTGAGCTAACACACTGTGGGCCTCTCCATGGTCACCGCTGACCCCTGACCCCTGAGCTAACACACTGTGGGCCTCTCCATGGTCACCGCTGACCCCTGACCCCTGAGCTAACACACTGTGGGCATCTCCATGGTCAAAGCTGACCCCTGACCCCTGAGCTAACACACTGTGGGCCTCTCCATGGTCACCGCTGACCCCTGACCCCTGACCCCTGAGCTAACACACTGTGGGCCTCTCCATGGTCACCCCTGACCCCTGACCCCTGAGCTAACACACTGTGGGCCTCTCCATGGTCACCCCTGACCCCTGACCCCTGAGCTAACACACTGTGGGCCTCTCCATGGTCACCCCTGACCCCTGACCCCTGAGCTAACACACTGTGGGCCTCTCCATGGTCAAAGCTGACCCCTGACCCCTGAGCTAACACACTGTGGGCCTCTCCATGGTCACCCCTGACCTCTGACCCCTGAGCTAACACACTGTGGGCCTCTCCATGGTCACCGCTGACCCCTGACCCCTGAGCTAACACACTGTGGGCCTCTCCATGGTCACCCCTGACCCCTGACCCCTGAGCTAACACACTGTGGGCCTCTCCATGGTCACCGCTGACCCCTGACCCCTGAGCTAACACACTGTGGGCCTCTCCATGGTCAAAGCTGACCCTGACCCCTGAGCTAACACACTGTGGGCCTCTCCATGGTCACCGCTGACCCCTGACCCCTGAGCTAACACACTGTGGGCCTCTCCATGGTCACCCCTGACCCCTGACCTCTGAGCTAACACTGTTGGCCTCTCCATGGTCACCGCTGACCCCTGACCCCTGACCTCTGAGCTAACACACTGTGGGCCTATCCATGGTCACCCCTGACCCCTGACCTCTGAGCTAACACTGTGGGCCTCTCCATGGTCACCGCTGACCCCCTGACCCCTGAGCTAACACACTGTGGGCCTATCCATGGTCACCCCTGACCCCTGACCCCTGAGCTAACACACTGTGGGCCTCTCCATGGTCACCCCTGACCCCTGA
>NW_027637881.1:0-10772 GCF_951216825.1 Electrona antarctica | reverse complement strand
CGACTGTTTGGGGAAACAGGGATTTACAGTTGCTACAGTAAACAGAAGAATACACAGCTATATAAGCCTAATTTGTACTTTTCGACACACGACACAGCATGCAACCAAGTACAAAAATAAATAATAATCAAGCCCCCCCCCCCCCCCCCCCCCAAGCTGTGTTGTTTTTGATTTAGTCATTAGTCTCTTGAATATTTTCAGCATGCAACCAAGTGTAAAATTACTTCTACTGGATCTCTTGTCCACTAGTCCATTCCTAACATTTTAGTCTATAGTTTTTAATTGTTGACGAAATTGACAGCATATTCAGTCTTAGTTTTCAGCATGAAGCATTTGTTGTTTCCGTACCTGAGCACCACGTGGTCCCTGGCGGGGTGCGGGGCCATGGCGTTGCGGACGTACTGGTACACCTCCGTCCTCTCGTCCAGCGTCTCCGCCACCCGGCTCTCCAGCAGGTCCTCGTCCCAGTGGGCCTGCTCGCGCAGCACGCGCGTCAGCACCTCCTCGGGAGCCGCGGGGACCTCCACGGTCACCTTCCACAGCCGCAGGCCAGAGCCGTCGTTCACCTGGGGGACGGGGGAGGGGAGGGGAGGGAGGGTTAGGTGTTTTCTGGAGAAAAAAAAACTTTGTTTCTATGACTCAGTGGTTCTCAAACTATTTCATGTCAAGGACCCCACAAATTATATGTAATTGGCCACCGACCCCCCCCCCCCATCTGAAAATATGTTGTTAAAAACGTTTGCGGTGAAAGACAATTCAACAACTTGCGGCACATTTGAAAAGAATGGTTAAAAGTGGTTAAAAGCTAAGAAGGCGACACAGATGCGTTCCAGGTGTCAATGGGATCTACCACTGTTCATTGTTGAGGTTAGTAGAGTAGAGCGGCGGTTCTTAACACATTTTGTGCCCAAAACGTCTGTCAAAACCTTTTATTTTATTTTATACGTGGTGCCAACGTTTGTGTTTTCGCCATTGAGAATGCATTTGGCGTTTAAATTAAATAACTCAGAAACTATAAAACATTTCAAAGTAAAAAGTTCCAGCATGTGTCTCCACAGTCAGCTGAATTATAAAAAATGTGAATGGATTTTCTAGGTGAAAGTGATTTTGGGCAGTTTTGCGTGGGCTCTCAATGTGTTCTTAAAGAGGGGTCCGGGCAACTCCTCGGGCTCGATAGGTGAGAACGGCTTTGCCGACTTGCTAATGGAGGACCATTTAAAACCAAGGCGGCCTGCTGTGGTTCGCTACCAAAAGCAATTTGCATGCACAGGGGGTTGAAGGAAGGGCTGCCAATGTAGGCTACACTGGTTGATTTTCTTCTTTTTTTCCGCCGCCGTTTTTCAGAAGTTAGACCGGGCCATCTCTAAATAGCCGCACGGGCCGTACGGCTCGGGCGGCCCAATGGAGAATAATACGCCTCTGTGTTCCCCTATTTGGTTGTATTGAGGAAAAGTAGCGGAAATAGCTGGTCACACACGGCGTCAGGACTTCCTGGTATATTTACGAGTGCAGAGCTGGAGGTTTTCTAATAGGTGTATTTTTCAGTGTGCAGACGATAAAGACTCCACTGACGGCCCGGCCTTGTTGTGCGACTCAAAATGAAGGACACTTGACATGGATCCTTGCAAGGGGCCCCTTCACGCTGGACACAGGAAGTCAGTGGGGGCCTGGGACCAAGGAGGGTGGGGCAGTGCTCTGTGTGTGTGTGCGTGCGTGCGTGTGCGTGCGACTGTGCGTGCGTGCGTGCGTGTGACAAGCTGATGTCATTTTGGGACAGCGGCCAGTTTGCTGGGTTTGGGAATGAGGAGCCGCGCAGGGGCCAGTTTCACACGGACGCCTTTCTACACAGGAAATGAACCAACGGCTGTTTTTTCCATGAGATATTCAAGGGAACGGAGTGTGTGAGGTGGAGAGAGAGGGAGAGAGAGAGAGAGAGAGAGAGAGAGGGAAATGGTGACACTGTTCTACAGACTAATGACAGAATGAACGAGAGAGGACTTCGATCTTCTAGGCAATCTAGGGCTTCACTCACACTGGTCGAAACAGCGACACAACGCGTGTTCTGTCTCTGTTCTGGGGGGAGAGGGGGACTCCTGGTGGACGCAGAGCCGAACCGCAGACTGCCGAGCCCGGTTGTAATGTGACACATTCACATCCTGTGTGGGGCGGCCATCTTAGATGCTAAAATAAATAGCGTCAATGCTAAGCGAGCTAAAAAACGAAGCCATCCTTTCTCTAGAAAATGCGCCAATGTTCCAATCGGGATCACCGGATAATCGGCAAAGAACCTCCGAACATCGCACGTTTTATCCAAACCATGGAGAGCTCTGTAGATTTAGAGTTATTCAGCTTTTTAGTCAGCCTGTATACAAGAAGTGAACGGCACTGTCTAGGATCACTAAAGAAGGAAAAGCCAAGCCAAATAAAAGAAAAAATAAATCAGCGATCCGGTTTGATATCAATAATAAAGCTTATCTGGCGGTAACGTTCCGTCATAAGCAGTTGATAGTTGGATTCTAATCGGCGGAACGTTCCGTCACGAGCAGTTAATTGGTTATATTATCGGTCATCGTCGTCAATCTATCTCCCGAGTCTGCTGATAGGAAACACACTGAGAAGAGGATAACTAGAGAACCGTGCGCGTGTCTGTGTGTGCATGTGTCTGTGTGTGCGTGCACGCCGAGATATCTCACCTTCCTATAGGCCAGCTCTGCGTGCTCGGGGGTGGAGCAGCTGTCGTAGCCCTTGAACTTGTCCTTGGACTCCTTGAGCAGTGCGTCCATGCTGTCGCGCAGGTACCGGCGGTAGCCCGCCGGCCCCCCCGCCCCCTCGGCGCCGCCCAGCTCCTCCAGACGCAGCGGGAGCAGCGCCTGCTCCACGTACGAGTTCCTGCAGCGGCTCATCTCCTCTGGGATCTGCAACACGGGACGGGAGGAGAGGATAAAGCAGTGTTTTTTAAGCCCATTTCATACCATGCAGTGTTGTTTTTTGGCAGCTAAATTTTGATTTTAGTTTTAGTCATGGTCTTCTTGAACAGTTTTCATTTCGTTTTAGTCACATGTTTGGAATGTTTTATTGTTTAGTTGTCTAGTTTTTGTCGACTAAATATCATACGATTTTAGTCGACTAAATCTACGGTTGATTTAGTCGAACAAAATGTATTTTGGCGGTGCCTTGATGCCGTCGTAATGACGTTTTTTTTTTCACTTGCTGAAAATAGATGATCTACAAGCCCACAACGCGTCGGACACACACACACACACACATATGTGTGTATTGGAGCGGCTATAGGCACCGCTCAAAAGATGCGTGGAAAACAGCTCAAAGCCAAAGGGATCCCAGCTGCAACATGATGATGATGATTATGATGATGTGATGATATCCAATGGCTCTGTTCCTATTCAGAGGCACCTCCATCCTGATTAGATTAATAAGGTATTAAGCCTGACGGGAAATGGAACATTAATTTTATTTAAAAACTCAAGACGGCATAATGGGCTGCCGAAAAGGGAAGCACAACACATCCTGTTTTCTTCCCTGGCCTTTTGTTATCATTAACCCTATATGCTTTCTCTCTCTCTCTCCCCTTCTTGATGTCTCTCTCTCTCTCTCTCTCTCTCTCTGTATCGCTCTGTCAGCATTAACCCATTTTGACCTGAGATCAGATTCTAAAAATGTCTTCTACATCCTGACAGTTTTCCGAAAAAGCTATGTTTCTATGTCAGTCGTTCTTCGATTTTTCAAAAAAATAGCAGACCTACAAGCTCGTAGCGCGCCACTCGGTGGCGCGCTATGAGCTTGTAGGTCTGCTATTTTTCAATAGCTAAAGCATAACATAATGCTAACACCAAAAGGGGTTCCCGCCCAAAATGGGTTAATTGAGTTTGCGTAGCATTATTGTGCGATAGCAGGCCGTAACAGAGACAGGCTATCAGCGCGCGTGATTCCCACCAGAAGGAAAATAAAAGCTTGCCTTCCATTTTCGCCCATCATCGGGTAAATAGAAATCAAATTACGAGAACATAGTTATCAGCTAATGTAATTTCATTCTGCTTGATCCTGCTTGTGGTACTGCTACATTACAAAAAGTTTGACAAGCCTGTGCTGTTTGCTTATACAGAACCAATTCAGAGCCAAATGCATGGTGCTGATATTTGAATTGTAAACTAAAAAGGTCTATTTTCATTTCCCTTTGCTTTCTTTAAACCCGTTCAGAACGGGAACCCCTATTGGTGTTTTTAAGCATTATGTTATACTTTAGCTATTGAAAAATAGCAGATCTACAAGCTCGTAGTAGGTCTGCTATTTTTGAAAAAATCATGAAAAATGTGGCGCAAATCTTTGAATATATATTCTTTCTATATAAATATATATATATATATAAAAAACGCTTTTTTTTTAATCTCAAATCTTTGTTTCTGGGAGTTCCCTCCCTGAAACAACATATTTTCAGATGGGGGGGTTACAGATAATTCTGGGGGTCTTTGACATAAAAAGTAGTTGAGCTCCACTGACATAGAAACAAAATAGGGTTTTTCAGAAAAAAAAATTCGGCCTCAGTTCCTAAACGGAACATGGATTTTCTGAAGCTTTGTTGTGTCTCTAATAAGCTCAGATGGTGGTGGTGGTGGGAATGTGTGCCCTTCGCACCATGGGACAGGGTGCATGGTGGTGGTGGTGGTGGTGGGAATGTGCGCCCCTATCCCACCATGGGACCAGGTGCATGGTGGTGGTGGTGGGAATGTGCGCCCCTATCCCACCATGGGACCAGGTGCATGGTGGTGGTGGTGGTGGTGGGAATGTGTGCCCCTATCCCACCATGGGACCAGGTGCATGGTGGTGGTGGTGGGAATGTGTGCCCCTATCCCACCATGGGACCAGGTGCATGGTGGTGGTGGTGGTGGGAATGTGTGCCCCTATCCCACCATGGGACCAGGTGCATGGTGGTGGTGGTGGGAATGTGTGCCCCTATCCCACCATGGGACAGGGTGCATGGTGGTGGTGGTGGTGGTGGGAATGTGCGCCCCTATCCCACCATGGGACCGGGTGCATGGTGGTGGTGGTGGGAATGTGCGCCCCTATCCCACCATGGGACCAGGTGCATGGTGGTGGTGGTGGTGGTGGGAATGTGTGCCCCTATCCCACCATGGGACCAGGTGCATGGTGGTGGTGGTGGTGGTGGGAATGTGTGCCCCTATCCCACCATGGGACCGGGTGCATGGTGGTGGTGGGAATGTGCGCCCCTATCCCACCATGGGACCAGGTGCATGGTGGTGGTGGTGGTGGGAATGTGCGCCCCTATCCCACCATGGGACCAGGTGCATGGTGGTGATGGTGGTGGGAATGTGCGCCCCTATCCCACCATGGGACCAGGTGCATGGTGGTGATGGTGGTGGGAATGTGCGCCCCTATCCCACCATGGGACCAGGTGCATGGTGGTGGTGGAGGTGGGAATGTGCGCCCCTATCCCACCATGGGACCAGGTGCATGGTGGTGATGGTGGTGGGAATGTGTGCCCCTATCCCACCATGGGACCAGGTGCATGGTGGTGGTGGTGGTGGTGGTGGGAATGTGTGCCCCTATCCCACCATGGGACCAGGTGCATGGTGGTGGTGGTGGTGGGAATGTGTGCCCCTATTCCACCATGGGACCGGGTGCATGGTGGTGGTGGTGGTGGGAATGTGTGCCCCTATTCCACCATGGGACCGGGTGCATGGTGGTGGTGGTGGTGGGAATGTGTGCCCCTATTCCACCATGGGACCAGGTGCATGGTGGTGGTGGTGGTGGGAATGTGTGCCCCTATTCCACCATGGGACCAGGTGCATGGTGGTGGTGGTGGTGGGAATGTGCGCCCCTATCCCACCATGGGACCAGGTGCATGGTGGTGGTGGGAATGTGCGCCCCTATCCCACCATGGGACCGGCCAAAGGAGAGCAGAGCCAGGTCAAGTACCAAGGCGTTCCAAGCGGGGTATGTGTGTACAGGGAACGATAATCATAATAAGCAGATTTTGCCTTATGTAACCATAACATTCCTTTAGCTCAGAGTGACGAGGGCTGAGTGTGAACCCAACGTGTCGTAACCAGAGGAACGAGGCTAGAAGTGTGTTTACAGGACAAACACAGAGAACGTCTGAGAGGGAACAGCAGATAGCCCTGGACGGGACGGGGGTGATGTTCAAGTCCTTCGTCTTGCCCATTTAGGCCTGGCGTCGAAATTTAAAAAAAAAAAGTGTTCTAAATCCTGACAGTTTTCTGATATACCTATGTTTCTTATATCAGTGGTGCTCAATATTTCATGTCAAGGACCCCAGAAATGATCTGTATTTGGCCGCGGAACCCCCATCTGAAAATATGTTGTTCCAGGGACCTCCCCCCAGAAGCAAAGATTTGAGTTAAAAACGTTCGCTCTGAAAGAATATATATTCAAAGATTTGCGGCACATTTTCACGATTCTTCAAAAATAGCAGAGCTACAAGCTCATAGCGCGGCACCGAGTGCCGCGCTATGAGCTTGTAGATCTGCTATTTTCCAACGGCTAAAGTATAACATAATGCTTAAAACACCAAAAGGGGTTCCCGCCCCAAAATGGGCTAGAGAACAAACCTAACGCAGGCAAAGTTGACGTGCTGCAGATCCCAATCGGTAGATCTCAACACGGTGTCTTTGTTGCGGGCAATGTCAAAACTGTCCAAAAATCACCAGTGTAGAATAGAATCTCAGTATAAAATATGTGGCTCAAGTGCTTAACCCGTTTAGGCCTGACCTCAAAATTAAAAAAAAATCTTCTAAATCCTCCAGTTTTCTGAAATAAATATTTTCACGATTTTAAAAAAAAATAGCAGATCTACAAGCTCGTAGCGCGCCACTCGGTGGCACGCTATGAGCTTGTAGATCTGCTATTTTTCAATAGCTAAATTACAACATAATGTTTAAAACACCAAAAGGGGTTCCTCTCCTGAACAGTTAAGTCTTACCGCCATGACTGTCTCTGTATCAAAAAGAGTCACATATGTGACCAAATTTGACTGAGGGACTTGACTTGATTTGACTTCTGTGGACTCTAACAATTACACCTAGCTACATGTTTAAGCATTTATTTCATGTCGATTTCAGCCCCGACACTTATTTCAGACATGCTCTAGTATGTGAAGAGTCTGCCTGTGCTATTAACTCATTTTTGGGGAAAAACAAAAAACAAAAGTTTTTCTCCTCTGGTGAAAAGCTGGAATTTGCGCAACGGCAGGCTCTCAGTCAAATCTGGTCACATATGTAAAGGTGAGGTTCAGCCTTATTCAGAAGCCCCCCCCCCCCCCCCCCGCCCCCCCCCCCAGACCCAGCGTGTAGTCTGTGTAGACTGAGTAGACTGTGTGTACTGACCTTGAAGAGTTTCCTGCACTCCTGGATCATGTGCGTCAGGCCGTGGGTGGCCGCCAGGTTCTCGTTCAGGTCCCGCTGGTCGGGCTTTCCCAGCGTCTGCTTCCTGTTCATCACCCTTTGACCCGGAAGGAACAGAAAACGGGGGGGGGGCGGGGGGGGGGGGGGGGGGGGGGGGGGGGTGGGGGAGACAAGGCGAGACACAGCGAAATGTTAGCTAAAAAAAAACACACACACACACCATCCATCATCCAGATAGGTGGTATAGAGGAAGGACATAAGAGCAGTAGGGCAGCAGATAGGTAGGTAGACTCGCAGTGGTTCCCAAAGTGGGGTCCGGGGACCCCCAAGGGGTCCTTGAGGGAGTTCCAGGGGGTCCCCAGCTAAATGATAGTTATAGATACCAAATGGACCCCTTATGGGTCTGTAACTCTGAGAGTGTACAAATGGAACCAAACGGACGTTTTCTTAATTTGATGGAATTTCTTTTGTTTGTTTTAAAAATGATTTTACATATTTATTCATATCACAATGAAGTAGCACTCAGGTGGTTAAAAGGAACTTAACTATTATATTACGCACCTGATTGTGGCTAATGTAGAATAATATAATGTAGATTTCTTAAATCAGGTAGAAATGTTCATTTTTGACAGTGTTGACATAACCTCTCTGCTTCCCCTGAACTCCTACTTCTCTTAAACTTTGTCCCGATCACTCCCTCGTCTCTCTACCTACAGAACCCTGCTCTCTCTCTCTCTCTCTTTTTTTATTTATATTATCTCTAACGTGACCTTTTTCCTGTTTTGAGAACGTGTGGCACATTGTGCTCGTGTTGATAGACACAATAAAGGAAATGGGTTGATTAAGGTGAACCTGAAAAGAATGGAGCACACATGCCCACCGCACTTGTATTACTATTCTTGTGAGGACATCGTCATTTATTTAAGCACAGCAATATTGTAGATGGACTATTTCCAGTGCACATCTAACCCCCCCAACCCCTAAACCTAACTGCTAAATGCCTAAACCTAAACCGATTTTACACTTGCTGAAAGTAGCCGACCTACAAGCTCACAGCGTGTAGATCTGCTATTTTCAGCACGCAACCAAGTGTGAAATTACTTACACTGGATCTTTTGTCCACTAGTCCCTTCCTAAAAATTTTAGTCTAGGTTTTATTTGACAACGAAATTGTCAATATATATATAGCCTTAGTTTTAGTCGTCATAGCTTAGTTTCCATTTAGGTTGCGTCAGTGAAAAAAGGTAGTCGACCAACATTTTTCGTCATAGCATTAGTCGAATAAACCAACACTGACACACACACACACACACACACACACACACACACTAAACCCTAGTGTGTGTATATTCTTTCAGGAGACTTTTTTATTTATTTTTCGACGTCAGGCCTAAACACACACACACACACAGTGACACACACACGCACGCACACCCACACACACCCACCTGGGCGAGGAGCTCTCCTTGCGGCGCAGCGTGTTGAGGTGGAAGAGGGAGGGCGCCAGGCACACGGCCAGGTTGGTGGGCGTCATCTGGTTGTCGGCCACGCTGGCCGTCACGTCACTGAGCAGGCAGAGCAGCGTGCGCAGCGCCTCGCGGCTCTCGTCGGGCAGCAGCAGCACGGCGGCGCGCGCAGCCTGCAGACGCAGCTCCTTGGGCATGTCTGCGCAGGCGGAGGAGGAGGAAGGAAGAAGGGAAGGGAGGGGAGGGGGCAAAGCTTGTAAATATCTCTAAATATCTCTAATAGGATACGGCCACCAGTGTTGTTTGTTTTTGACAGCAAATTTCTATTTTTAGTTTAGTCATAGTTCTTTGGAACTTCATTTCGTTTTTTTAGTCATATTTTAGTCACCTGGAATGTTTTGGTGTTTTAGTCTAGTTTTTCCAAAACACATTTCAGACAGTCGACTGTCTGAAATGTGTTTTGGCGGGCCTCGATGCCGTCGTAATGACTGATTTTACACTTGCTGAAAATAGCCGATCTACAAGCTTGTCGATCTGCTATTTTCAGCATGCAACCAAGTGTAAAATGACTTATACCGGATATCTTGTCCACTAGTCCCTTCCTAACATTTTAGTCTAGTTTTTATTTGTTGACGAAATTGTCAATACATTTAGTCTTAGTTTTAGTCATTTAGTTTCCATTTAGTTTTCGTCAGTGGAAAAAGGTAGTCGGCGGAACATTTTGTCGTCTTAGTTTTAGTCGACAAAAACAACACTGACCCACACAGAGAAACCCTTTACCTGTACAATGTGTGCCTTGATCTCCTTTACTTTATTCGATTTGTTTATTTGGACGGGACGTTGCATATTGACCCATTTAGGACCGAGGCCGATTATATAAAAAAAAAAAAACTAAATCCTGACAGTTTTCTGAAAAACCTAAGACATTTGAACGCCGTTAGGGAAGCTTGCACCTGGAGGATGAGTGGCTGTCGGATCATGTCTCGACTCTCATCGCGTCTTTATCCAGTGAGTCCATCTCGCTTAAAGTGAGTAAAGAGTGTGGTCGTTCCCTGCCCTGAAGCAGTGTGTGTGTGTGTGTGTGTGTGTGTGTGTGTGAGTGTCTGTGCTAATAATGCCCAGCCATGAACTACGATGGGCTGTGGTGCATCATGGGAAGTGAAGTGGCTGTTATGTAAGTGCATACGTGTCGGTGTGTGTGTACGTGACTGTCGGTGTGTGTGTGTGTGTGTGTGTGTGTGTGTGTGTGTGTGTGTGTACGTGCTTGTGCTACATGCGGCCAGCTATACCCTTTCTTTCCACGTCGTGTGTGTGTGCGTGACACTCACTGCGAGTGTGTGTAGTGCCACTGTTGATTTCCACAGCACATTTTGATCACATTTGAGTCACCTGGAATAATTTAAGTGACAGTCCTGTTTAGTCGACTAAATATCACAAGATTTTAAGTCGAGTAAATCTACAGTTGATTTTACACTCGCTGAAAATAGCTACAAGCAAAATAGCTACATAGCTACAAGCTCACAACGCGTCGCGCTGCGACGCGTTGTGAGCTTGTAGATCAGCTATTTTCAGCATGCAAACCAAGTGTAAAATTAACTTACACTGGATCTCTTGTCCACTAGTCCCTTCCTAACATTTTAGTCTAGTTTTTATTTGTTTGACGAAATTGCCAATATATTTAGTCTCAGTTTTAGTCATCATAGCTTAGTTTTCACTTGTATTAGTTTCCATTTAGTTTTCGTCAGTGAAAAGAAAAGGTAGTCAACTATAGTCATAGTTTCAGTCGACGAAATTAACCACTGTGGTGTACTTTATGACTACAGATTCTGCCATCTCAATAATAATATAATATATATAATATAATATATATATTAAGGCTGTCAAAGTTAACGCGTTAATCGTGCGTTAA